>NC_039285.1:17514299-17636799 GCF_003368295.1 Carassius auratus
TTCAGCAAAGGTTTTTTTTTATTTATTATGAGTGACATTTTCTTAACAGTCTTTCATAACTTATGGCTCAGCAGTGTTCCTTCTCATGCTGTAGTATCAATATTCAATAAGAGAAGAGATATGGGATTAGATCAGAATTAATAGTATTTGTTCTTGTCAATCTATAAACAACAATATCAGATTTTTTTTCTTCTGTGTACTTTTGTTTTGCTATAACAGGTTCCAAAGGTGCATTGTTACAGCATAAAAAAAAAAAAAAAAAACTTAGTTGTTGAAAAGTCACGTTCAAGAGCCCGACTAAAGTAAACACTGATCTCCATCATGGTAGTGAAAAAAACACCTAAACCTATTTAACTCTCCATAAGTTCTTCTGTAGACATCTGACAGAAATAAAGTCAGTCTGGTTAGTAATTTGAATCTGGTGAAGCTGTTTTAGTAGTTGTTTAATCAGATCTTGAGAGATTTTATGTATTCTTTTATTCAGTTGATTTCACCTAAGGCTGTGGCTGAAGTCATTTGTAGTTCTTGTGTTTCTCTTTCCTTCAGTGATTCTGCAGGTGTTTATCACTAATGCTCAATCATCAATTAATCACCGAATTATCTCATTAACTTCACTGATTCAGTGTTACTCTAACACTCTGTAGTGTGCACACATTATAAGTGTTCATTTAAAACTGAGGATTTTCTTGTGGGGTTTAAAGGGTTAAAGATTTAAGATGAAGAAAAAACAGAATGAAACATAATTTAACAGTAAAAAACTGTAATTAATTTACAGGAAACAAACTGTAGAAAAACAGTTATTTACTGGCACCCCTGCTGCCAGTAAATAACTGTTTTTCTACTGTTTCTTGCCGTAAATTAATGGTTGCCAGCAAAAAAAAAAAGTGTTTTTCTACAGTTTTTTGCCGTCAAGTCAAGGAAAAACAGTAATATACTGTAAAATGTAAACGTCAGATTTACCAAATGAAAAATAAGTTAATTTAACTAAAATATTTGTGAACATCCATAGAAAAAAAATTAGGCAAAGTCATACACTGATAATGAGAGTAAATACTGAACTTGACTGTATTAATGTGTGTTTGCACAAGAGAGATCGTTTAGTTTAATGTAATTTTGTTGTTCACCATTGTGCTGTAGAGTAGAGCCGGTGCTTCAGTCAATGATGAGCCACAAATTCTGATTTTCTGCTGCTTTATATAAAGGCAGTAAATGTGGAGTCGCTGATACAGTGGTGATCTCTGTGTTAAGTACTTCAGCACATACATGTGTAATACAGCTGACAATGAGCTGCAGTGATTTGAGTAAAAGTCATGTATTTAGTTACTTTATTACTGCACATTAAGTGTAAGAAATATTCCTTCTCAGTGGACTCAAATGAAATAAGTTCATAGTACTAACATCGTAGGAATGCTAGTTTAAAAACTCGAACTGTTTGAAGCAGTGGGAGTGGAGTTAATTTCCATGGTAGAATTTACGGTAAAATACTGTTAAAAAATAAGAGTGGTAAATTAATGGTTAAGAGCTGTAAATTAACAGTACTTTACTGGCACCCCTGCTGCCAGAAAATTACTGTTATTTAACGGCAACATTTTTTACAGTGTATGCTATATCACCATACTACTGAGTAATTGAAAAATTGTCAGCCCTTGAAGCAGACTGATATAACAAAAATAACTGACAATGAACTGTTCATGATGCTAGGAATCAAGTCAACATCCAGATTCTAAAATATGATAAATGTGTGCTGAGGGGTCCAGTCTGCTGCCACAAAGATCAACATAGATGGTCCCTTCATTAAATGGAAAGTTATCCAAACTAAATTAGTATTTAAATTATGCATTAAATATTCACATATGTAGCAACCTACCATGAGTCAAACCGATGTGAGATTGATGTGCACGTGGTTCAAGAAATCTGTTTTGCACATTCACACAGATGTTAGTAGTTCAGTTACTCTCGTGGTTCTTCTAGAAATGCATGGCACAATCAGTGCAGGAAGAACAGAACAATGTTAAATTGTCATATTCAGAAAGTGAAAAGGTTATCTGCCTTTTCTTTTGAAAAGATATGTAAGTGGTCAGTAAAGGTCAGTGAGAAAATACATTTTACTGCAGCACTCAAAGGTATAACTATGTCTAGCCAGTAAGCTGCTCTAAAAGAGCATGTATTGTTACCTTGGCAACATCGGAAAATTGCAGAGACCTGTGATTAAATAATAATAAAACACTTTTCTGTTGTCTAAGTTAGGATTATCTTTGTCTTTAATCAGTTTGACAAAGAAAATTAGACTTGAAGGCACATAGAAAATTAGATTAGATTACTTTCTCAGCAAAATG
Source organism: Carassius auratus (assembly GCF_003368295.1). Taxonomy (NCBI): domain Eukaryota; kingdom Metazoa; phylum Chordata; class Actinopteri; order Cypriniformes; family Cyprinidae; genus Carassius; species Carassius auratus. Next base: position 17,516,636 of record NC_039285.1, read on the forward strand.
CTCACTTGGAGACAAAAGGCAATATACATGTGACATAGGGTAGATGCTATTTTGTGCATAAATTCTGATTATATACTCTTTGCAGTGTACAATCCAGATTCCAAAAAAGTTGGGGCACTGTAAAATTGTGAATAAAAACTAGGGATGCACGATAATATCGGCACAACATCGGTATCGGCCGATAAAAGCTTAAAATGACCATCATCGGTATCGGCCGATATGAATTTTTCTGCCGATGAGCCAAACCGATATTCTCCAAGTGAAATAATTGACCTGTTTTTCAGATGTGAATGTCTGTCTACATTTGTAAAATAATACATTTATGGTAGAATCAGTACAGAAGAGATACATGGATTTCTCTTCAGTAAAATTAAATTTTAAATATATCAGGCAAAAAATTTGTATATATATCGATATCGGTATCGGCATCGGCCAAAATTATTTTGAAAATATCGGCATATCGATTATCGGCCAAAATCCAATATCGTGCATCCCTAATAAAAACAGATGGCAATGATGTGAAAGTTTCAAAAAATTATATATTTAATTCAGAATACAACATAGATGACATATCAAATGTTTATGCTGAGAAAATGTATCATTTTAAGGGGAAAAAATCAGTTGATTTTAAATTTCATGGCATCATCACATCTCAAAAACGTTGGGATAAGACCAAGTTTATCACTGTGTGGCATCCCCTCTTTTTTTTATAACAGTCTGCAAACGCCTGGGGACTGAGGAGACAAGGTGCTCAAGTTTAGGAATAGGAATGTTGTCCCATTCTGGTCATTCTCTTCTAGTTGCTCAGCTGTTTTAGGTCTTTTTTGTTTTCTATGGGTGAAAGTTCTGGACTGCAGGCTGACCATTTCAGTACCTGGATCCTTCTTCTACACAGCCATGATGTTGTAACTGATGCAGCATGTAGTCTGGCATTGTCATGTTGGAAAATGCAAGGTCTTCCCTGAAAGAGACGACGTCTGGATATGTATGAAATATGTTGTTCTAGAACTTGGATATACCTTTTAGCATTGACAGTGCCTTTCCAGATGTGCAAGCTTCCCATGCCACACGCACTCAACAGTGAATGGCACGGTGGATTGTGTTCACCGACAATGTTATCTGGAAGTATTTCTGAGCCCATGTTGTGATTTCATTACAGTAGCATATTTGTATGTGATGCAGTGCTGTCTAAGGGTCCGAAGATCCCAGGCATCCAGTATGGTTTTCCGGCCTTGACCCTTACGCACAGAGATTGTTCCAGATTCTCTGAATCTTTGGATGATATTATGCACTGCAAATGATGATAACTTCAAACTCTTTGCAATTTTTCTCTGATAAACTCCTTTCTTATATTGCCATTATATTTTTCTCCACCACATTGGGGGAATCTGAGAGAGACTGCCACTCTGAGAGGCTTTTTATACCCAATCATGTTGCCAAATGAACTAATACATTTCTGATTGGTCCTCCAGCTGTTCCTTATATGTACATTTAACTTTTCTAACTAACTAAATGTATGAGGGACATATAAAAAGGTAACTCAATTCCTCCATTAGAATGACTTTAATGGCTGTCCCAGTTTGCCAGTAATACCCCGTCCCAATTTAACAATATGCTTTTGGCAAACTGGGAAAGTGTCAAAATCGCATTAAAAAAACCCCCAAGAAGATAAATATGAATGTGATTTTTTTTTTTAATTCTGATTCACCATTACATCCTATAACAAAATATGTAACAATTACAAATGATCCGTGAGTTGTTTTATTTTTATAACCTTAACATTATTTACCCCAGAATGCTATGTCATTTTACTTACCATCACAGTTCACTGCAAGGTTGTTAAATATGATGTGCCACACCCCGGAAGTGATGTCATAGCCACATAATTTTTTTTGTTTTTATCACATACTTTTTTTTATTACACACACACACACGCACACACACACACACACACACACACACACACACACACACACACACACACACACACACACACACATATATATATATATATATATATATATATATATATATCACTATTTCATATTCACACAGAACGCACAAAATCTCAAAACCAATTTTATGAGCTCATGAATAGCACATAGTTGACCCTGTCCTCCTGTGACAAAGGAACCTTTTTAGAACATAAAGAGAAGGTGACTTTCAATTGACTGTCTAATGCTTGTTTATAAAATGGACAATTCCGAGCCTTGATTACGATTAGCTGATTATTTCCACATTGTCCCTAACAAAGCCCCCGGTCTAAAATCACTAGAAAACATAGCTTCTTACCACAAGGACTTATTGATGTATTTTGGGTTATTTTTTCTACCCAACCGCTGGGTTAAGCCTGTTGGGTCATTTTATTGGGTTATTTTCTCAGTGTTGGGTAGTTTTTAGTGTAACCCAGCCGCTGGGTTACCAGTTGGGTCAATTTTAGTGACAGTTGACACAGTGAACCCCTCCCCCTCCTCGACGCCTCAACTCTACCTTCGCGCCGCGGGCATTTTGAATCACCGGAGTCAAGAGCCATCGTTTTTCAGCGAGGACAGCTGTTATTCGGAGAAAAAAGGGTATGTGTGTGTGTTATTTTTATCTATACAACTATAAAATAACAGAATATGCAAAATAAGGCGGTTCGCTTGACATTAACAGTTTTAAAAAGTAACTCCTTGCTTCGTAAGCTTTGTAGGCTAGTCTGTTATGTTACAGCTTTTTCATGCTTTTTGAATAAATCGAACGTCTCCTTTGGTAAACATTTCCTCTGAAATACGTTACTTACAGTATATGAGCTATTTAGTTGGTTTAAGGTAGATATTGAGATACATGACGCGAGTGTCGCGTCATAAAGCAAACATTTAACGTTAAGTTATAATGTTATATGCGACGCGACACTCGATCGCCTCATGTGTCCATAAACTATCGAATTTTGTTCAAAATTAGTAACTTAAGTACATCATGAGTCCATCTTCCAAACCGTGTTTTTGTCCTGTCTTGAAACACTAGGGTGCGTACAATAAGTGTTTATCATCTGACTAACGTTACTTTACACCTGTTGGACTGGGAAGTAGCTTATATACTTACAGCACTGTTCATATCCACAAACAGAGAGAAGTAACGTTTGCAGTCGTGACTTGTTAATGTCTTGAGACACTGAGACGTGACTTTATATAAAGCATATGAGTGAGTTAATGTGCGACATATCTGCAATTAGAGGGTGCTTCACTGCAAATCTAAAACCATAATCATATAGTTCTATACCATACCACGAAAAATTTTATGTTTTATTAATTAACTACATAAAGACACTGAATATGTCTGTTGAATAATCCATTTTTCTCTTTGTAAAGTAATTAAATATTTGCAGAAACAAATGAAATCTGTTCAAAATATAGTTTGTCAGACAATAATAATAATAATGATAAAGTTTTTCTCTTGAATATTAAATGTCACTGTTTAGTGAAATAGATTAGCAATAAACTATCCAGTATTTCTTAATGCATGTTTTTGACCTTTGATAATTGAAAACATAATCAAAACAAACGTGTTTTAATGAGAAAAGTTCAAATAAGTGAGCAAATGAAAAAAATCTGTATCAGGCAAAAAAATCGTATTGGTGTTTCCCTAGTGCAGGGGTTCTCAACTTTTGCAAGCTGGGCCCCCCCAAAGCTGGTTCATTGAGTGCACCCCCCACCCCCTCCCCCTCCACACACACACCTGGTAGATAGATAGATAGATAGATAGATAGATAGATAGATAGATAGATAGATAGATAGATAGATAGATAGATAGCCATAGGCTATTATTTTTAGGCCCACATTATTATTATTATTATTATTATTATTATCATCAGTAGCGGTTGGTAGGCCTATTATCATTAATAGGCTATTGTTATAATTGGCAGTAGCACCAGACTTCTAATGTGAGCTTGCAGGCATTATTATTATTATTATTATTATTATTATTATTATTATCATTAGTATTATTATTATGAGTAGTAGAGAGCAGATTACATGAGCACCCTATAAAGACTGAATGATTAATTATGCAAATTACTGTAGAATGTAATTTGAGTCAACTCCACGATATATAAAATATTAATGACTGATTTTGTTTAATAATTCTGCATTTTGATATAGTGAAGTATAGTGAGTTGTATGTTTTTAACATTTTTCTGTTTTTAACAGGTTGGGACCAACATGGTTGAATATTTGAAAGAGGCAGAGCTCACTAAACCCTTCCCCTTTGTCCTTGGTCTTGGGGATGACAGTCAATGCCATCAAGCCTTTGTAGTTGTTGGCAAACAGGCACTGCATCAAAACACACTCCTTGGTGCTGTGGACACGTGCTTTAAACTTTTTTATGTTTTAGACATCCATTTCCCGAAGCAGTGTGCACCAGTGTGGGAGTTTTTGCAGACTGTTGTCTACAAACTCCCAGGAACTGAATCTCCTTCTGTAAGACTGCTCCGTGGATATTTGTCATGTTGAGCAGTACTGGAACCATGAAAACTAACCCTTTCTAAAATGTTATGCAAGTTTATATTAAGAGGGAAGTTGTCAGACTAATACATATATCTAAAGCATTTTACTTGTATCACTTTGTTCGTGTGCCTCTTTGTTAAACATACTCTCTAAAAAGTTATGAGTTTATATGAAGGGGAAAGTCATCTAATATATATGAAGCATTGTACTTGTGTCTTATACTTGTGTATATAATGTAAATGTTTAAATCTAAGCTAATTTAATTTATTGATATTTATTTTTTTATATTTATAAAATGGAAGTTGTATTTATATTTTATATGCTGTTTTATTGTTCATTGAGCATGAAAAAATATCATGCTTTTTTGCTATATGAATTATATATGCTTTTATGTCTTGCATTTGGATGTTCTTTATTAATAAATCTTCACCTTTTGAGTTATTACTGTTGCTTTTAGTGATTCTCTGTGATTTTATTATTATTATTATTATTAATAAACCTATTTCAGGTTTGTTTTTAACCAGCAATGTAGTCATTTTAATCAATAATGGAGTTAAATAAAACAACCCAACAAGTTGGGTCAACGATTTAACCCAACCGGCTGGGTTAAAACAACCCAACGCTGGGTTTGTCCATATTTGACCCAGCGTTGGGTTGCCAAAATACCCTACCCCTAACCTAACCCTAACCCTAACCCTAACCCTAACCCTAACTCAAAATAACAGCGTTGGGTTGTTTTAACCCAGCATTTTTTAGAGTGTAGGCCTAGTATATACCAGAGTTCACAATGCAGGTAGCACACGTATTTTGTTAAAGATGTCTGTTAAAGATTAAGCATATGCTGTGTACAAACATCTGATAGACCCTTGTCAGACATCAGTTTTACATACATCCTAAATCATATACATTTTAAAGACGTCTTCTAAACCTCTATTTGACATCTGATAGGAAACATCCTATACAGTATTGCAGATGAGCAAACACACAGACAAAAAAAATAAAATAATGTCTTGCATATGTATTGTAAATGCAGACGTCAAATAGACATCCCTAAGACGCACGTGTGCTATCAGAGTACAGCACTGAAAATATGGTCAAACTACTGAAACTTGCTGATAAAGGACAACATCTAAACATTTAAAATAAATGTTACATCCTCCATCCTTTTGTTTTTCATTGGGCCAACTCTTTTCTATGTCCTTTACTTTCCTTTATGTGTGTGAGCCTTTTTGGAGATGGAGATGGGAAGAGAAGCAGCCATGCGTAGAATTGGCTCATCGTGGAAAAGCACCTCTTATATTTCAAACTGCTTTTAAAAAGAGACACGTTTATACATACATTTGCTATCCTGAGAAATCCTATTATATAGGGAGAGCCCAATAGCAAAGAGCTTGTCAGTTCCATCTAGGAAGCACTTTCCTCAATATGGTGCACTCGTTGTAACCTCTCTTTTCCGAAGTACTCCCAATAATGTGGCTAAACCAGACAGGTTCATCAATCTTCTATGAGCATTCGGCCTCAAGATGCCCTTTTCAACCTATACTTTCCCAGGAAGAACTTTTCATTACAAAAATGCATTACATTTCATGTCTTTATAGCATACCTGCAATCAGACAAACTTTTGTTGTTATACCGTAGTTGAAATTTTATCACTTGTCTGTCACAGAGTATCACACAGTTCACAACAGTAATTTATGATGTTTTGAAGAAGGTAGAAGGTTCCTCATTGAACTCTCTTGTATCACATAATGGACACTAAGTGCAGAGTAGTACTGGTCTACTTAAAACATAAAACATCAGTGGTTCATCAAAATGTGTTTACACCACTAAGCAATGTAGCAATGTGTTATACATATAGATATTTTGGAATTTATGGAATATGTTAAGTATTTTTATTTTTCACATATATGTGTTTGTGTGTGTGTATGTGTGTGTGTATTCCATTCAGAAATGCCAGCCATTGAGCAGCACATCGCTTGTACTGGGAAGGTCAAGGTATAACTTTCTCATTTCAAGACCTGTTTGGGGAGTAAATACATTTTCATAAAAGCTATATTTAAGACTAATGGTTCAATTTCACTGCAAGATGTTGAGATTCCATTTTGCTCCTGGGAGGGAGTATGCAATGAGAACTTTAAAGAGAATGGATATGAGGCTTAAGGAGATAAAACTAAAAGGAGATTTTCATAAACAAATCATTTAGCATAACCTCGAATCAACCCTGATTAGACACTTCACCAACAGCAAGATGTTAACTAGATTTTTATAAAATCTGATTTAAATGTGTTTTGTTTTTCAGGGCATTGCTATGAAGTTAATGACTTAGCTATTGGACTGAGTGGATATTATTATTTTGCTACGCAGTTGCTAGATAAATTCTGAACATAATAAAATTCATTAGTAAAAGTGAATAGTGAAGCGCAAGCACATAAACTCGGCTATATACTATTTAAAGGCATTATTATTCATGCTGTCTGCATATGCAATGTTCTCACAGATACATTAAAGGGAATTAAGAAATTATGATTAGCTGACTTACCTAAAAACTTGTAAGTCACTAGACTTAAACATGTACAGATGGTCATGCAGAATAATGCATTAGTATGAGCTTTATAAGAACTAATATGAAAAAAAGAAAGAAATTTGATAATCTGCTCAGATGTGCTGTCTTCAGACATAGCACTGCTTGTGTGATTGTTACAATGTATTTTGTCCCTGTAAATTAAAGGACAAAGCTCTCAAACTGAGAAGTAAACACCAATGAATAATCACTAATTGTGCACACTTAGTCAAAATAAATCAAATTTCCCAGGTGACAATAGTTTAACAAGAAAAAGATAAAAGCAGATGTACAGTAGAGTGACGTTCATATGCATGGATACAATCAAATACTTTCAGTTTATTCTGTTTCTATTGTTTTTGTTGCCGCTTTTAGTAACTTTTATAATTATTATAATTTTATCTGAAATGTATTTGTTTGCTGAACTTTTGAAATGCTGAATCTCTCTTGCAATATAAATATAATAAAAACTAAGGTCACACTTTATTTTAAGGTCCAGTTCTCGCTACTAATGAACATTTAACAATGACTTTTCCCTCAGTAAACTCCTGATTTGGTAGCTGTTCAGTTTAGATATTCGAAAGGATTAAGGATGTATAATATGAAGAGTTCGGTTCCAAAACGCGATAAATGCCTTTTTTTTTTTTTTTTTTTTTTTATGAGTTTCCGCCAAAATGAGTATTGTGTCTGGTCATTATTAAAAAGTTCGCAGAGTTATTAAAAGGGTGATATGATGCAATTAAAATTTTTCTGATCTCTTTGCAGTGTTCTTGGTGCATGAAGAAGATCTGTAAAGTTGCAAAGACTAAAGTCTGAAACCCAAATAAATATGCTTTATCAAAGTTAAGACTCTGCCACTGCCCCCTAAAACAGCTCCTTCAAACACACCCCCACGTCTACGTCACTATGTTGAAATATTTGCGTAATGCCGCCCAAAGAAAGTATGTGTGGTTTTAGTAACCGTAGTTGAAGCAGCCATGTCAGGGAGATGTTATGTGTTTCTAGGCAAAAGCAAAAGTACTTCATTTGGCCTTCCAAAAGTCAATGCATTTTTAGGAATCTTTAAGATTACATTACAACAGAACAGCAACACATTTAATGGCACACCGTTTCATGAACCTAAGAGAAGAGGTAATTCTGACTTTGCTACGACAATCTGACACTTCTGAATAAGCTACTGTAAGTATGTTTTGTTATTAGTTTAAGTATTTGTTATTAGTGTCCCTGGGACATCAGTGCGGTCAGAGCATGTCTTCTGAACAGCTGGACAAATAGTGAATAAAAAACACTCTGCTCTGGACCTCGAAAATGTTGATTTACTTTTTTTGAACAGTTGTTTAAAATGGACTGAATCATTATTTAAAATAATCTTGGAAATGTTTGAATTGTCTAAATCATAAATGCACCTGGTTTGAAGCCTGCAGTGATGTTTTTCTTTTGTTATGGCAGCCATCCCCTATGCATATATATTTTTTATATGTTATATGTTATTCTGCATTAAACTTCATGCCAACAAATAAGAAATATTGCTGACTTGTGCGTTTCCAGCGCTCTCTTTACGTTCATCCGTTATTTGACATTGAAAAAGGAAAAGTCTTTTTTTTAGACATGGAAAATTGATTTTACAATCGATTCAATGAACACTTACGTCTTAAAAATCGAAAATGATTTTTTTCACAAAAGTGACAGCCCTAATGCAAACACATACAAGCTTCATCACTGTTTTTTTTTTTTTTTTTTTTTTTTTTTTTTTAACACCACGTACCCTTTCGGGCTTGAACTGATGGTAAAACTAAGGACATTATTAAAGGGGGGGGGGGTGGGGTGGGTGAAATGCTATTTCATGCATACTGAGTTTTTTACACTGTTAAAGAGTTGGATTCCCATGCTAAACATGGACAAAGTTTAAAAAATTAAGTTGTACGTTTGAAGGAGTATTTCTGTTCCAAAAATACTCCTTCCGGTTTGTCACAAGTTTTGGAAAGTTTTTTTCCGAGTATGGCTCTGTGTGACGTTAGATGGAGCGGAATTTCCTTATATGGGTCCTAAGGGCACTTCTGCCGGAAGAGTGCGCGCTCCCGTATAGCAGAGCACTGAGAGCACAACACACATTCACTGATCAGAGCGAGAGCGTCGCGAAATGTCACAAAAGAAGTGTATTTTTGGTTGCCAGGGCAAGACAACCATGCACAGATTACCAAAAAAAAAAAACAGCATTAAGGGACCAGTGGATGGAGTTTATTTTTACAGAGCATCAACGGAGTTGTGCAAGTGTTTGTGTTTGTTCCCTGCATTTCGAAGATGCTTGTTTTACAAACTAGGCCCAGTTTGACGACGGATTTGCGTATTGTTGATGATGCAATCCCAACGAAAAAGGGTCACGATCGTGTGTTGGAACCGCAGGCGGTGAGTAAAACTGCTTAAAATATCTCTGCCTCCTTGTAAGTGCGTCCGCCTCCCATGCCGGAGACCCGGGTTCGAGCCCCGCTCGGAGCGAGTCGTTGCTGCTGCTGCTCTCGTTCAGTTTCAGGATCTGATTCTGGATCATAAATAAATGGCTGAATCTGGCTGTTCGCCATGGTTTGTTTTGGATGTTTTTTTCCCTCACGGTAATGTCACAGCTTCCAAATGCTCTCAATGCAAAAGCCTACTCGCGCTCATGATTCTTTAGCTCCGCCCACACGTCACGCCTCCAGCCGGTCGTGTTTTTCCGGGAAAAATCGGTACAGACTATCTTTCTCTTATGAATATGATAAAACTAAAGACTTTTTGGAGTTATGAAGGATGCAGTACTACTCTATAGGTACTCAAGATTAACAGGATATCGAGTGAAAACGAGCATTTCACCCCCCCTATAACTGTCTTTACATTTATTTTGAAAGATGAAACTTGCGATTATGGAAAGGGGCGTTACATTTCCGATGAGTGCTTGCAGTGTTCGGCCAATCACAATTCACTAGGTCAATTGGCCAATCAGATCAGACTGCACTTGTCAGAAGGAGGGAAACTACGCATTTGAGAGAGGCGGGGCATAAAGGACCTACAATTATGTACAGTATTTGAAAAATAATGTGTTTTTTGAACATTAAAGCATGTCACCATATGCTGTTACACCAAATACACAAAATAATGATCTTTAAAAAAAAAAATTCTCAATTTTTTCCAAACCATGGCAAAAGCCAGTCTCCCTTTATTGCAGAAATGTGATATATATGCTCAACCAATCACAGCGAACCATTCCACTCACTCTAGACAGTAATGTTGTACCTTTTACGTTAATATCTGTTTCCCAAAACGTTCTTAGTTAAGTATACCTTCTGTAAGTCATTCGTTCGTAAGTTTAATCTGGACCACTCATAGCTATATCTTATCACTGTTAACAGCTCACTTCGCTAATGGCCAACACTGTGCAAAAAGCTTCTTCACATTTTAGTCGATATAATTGTAATTCTGTGACAAGAAAAAGTGCAGAGCAAAATAAATATTACAATTCTAAAGTTGTAATACACCCAGTGTTAAATTAATTGAAATGTTTTTATAATGGTGGTTGTTATTTTTTTTCCATTATAATATACAAAGAAACATTGTCTGGTAAATTATTAGGCAGCACATAAAATCAAAGATGTCTGCGTCCGTGGAGCCAGTTAGGCCTAGTGTAATTCACAATTGTGTCAGAATAAGTACCATGTCAAAAGATACCATTACAAAATAATATTAATAATTGCCTGCCACGGGAGCAAATTCAGCAGCTTTCGCATCTTGTTGTTCCAATTTTGTAGAGACAATTTTGATGGAGCTACCCCCTAAGCCCCGATATTCAGCTGCTGGCTGCTCTCCATTTTTATGTTGTGGGGAGTTTTCTGGAGGTGGTTGGGGATGGATATGGGCTGAATAAGACCTTGGTGTGGTGGTGTGTTCACTCAGTCACCAATATCCTGCTCCGTCACGGCACTGATTATACAGCATATATGCCTTTCGCTAGCCACAAAGTAATGGAGGCACATCAAGGCTGCCATGCCATTGCAGATGTCCCGTGAATAAATGGCCTTGTAGATGGTACACTTATACCCATCGCCATCAGTGCATGACCATGCCTTCATAATACAATATATATATATATATATATATATATATATATATATATATATATATATATATATATATATATATATATACATATATATATATATATATATATATATATATATATATATATATATATATATATATATATACATATACATATACATATACATACATATACATATATATACATATACATATACATATATATACATATACATATACATATATATATATATATATATACATATACATAAATATATATATATATCGCTGCTGTGTTACAATTGACGGCTGAAGTGAAATTAAATTAAAACACTAGTTAAAATATTTATTATTCAAAGATGAAAATTTTGTAACCTACTTGGTAAGTTAAGTTTGTTTCTTAGAACAAATAAAACACGCACATACTTTGCTATTCGTTACTTGTACTTTATTTTGACAGATACCTACTTGGGGAAAAGATATGACATGATCCTAAGAGCGACAGGCAGCATTTATTCTTATTTGTCTACATATAAAATAATAATAAAAATAATTAACATTGTAATGCATATGTAAAATGTGATACTGCAATCTTATTCACAGTCTATAGCATTTTATAATTATTTGTACAATACTATCTAACTTAAGCTGCTTTGTCTCTTTATTATTTAATGTAAAAGATTTATTAAAACAATCAAAATCTACAAAACGGCATCAGCCATTAGATCATTTTAAAATGTCAAATAGCCTTTAATTTACAGGTGCATCTGTCTCGGTTGTAGACTTATGTAGATTTATTTTTAATGCAGATCCCATTCTGTAACCTAAAATAAATATGCTCTATACCAGTGTTAATTTCGTTAATGAAGATGACGGCTAAAAATATTTGTTAACAAAAAAAATGTATGTGATAAACATGAGACATTGACGAGCAAAAGATAATATCTTATGATGAAATTATGATGAAATTTATGCCGCGTTTTCATTAACTAGATGAGACTGGACTATAATGTTATTTGAGGATTACCTGACATTCAAAATGCATCCTATAGGCTATTGTTCTTCAAAATATGCTTCCCTGTCATTGGATTGCTATCGGATAAGAGCCTGTCACATATCTAGTCAGTATAGCAGCCACAGTGGATGGATAGACTAATAAAGCACGAATTAGCGATCTAAAACAATGGCCTCAGCCATGGTAGGTATGAGGTGACCAGACGTCCTGTTTTTCCCGGAGTCACAATTCGTTGTCGATTAATTTAAAGTTAGTGATGGTGGGATAGGTGGAATCACGCTGATAGAAGTGTTGCCTCTTGCACGCGCGCTCCACTTCCTCAGTTCTAATATACAAGCGTGATCAGTTGAATATAAATTGCCATCATTTATTCATGATTTTCCAAATTCAGTCCTTGATTCAAATTTCTCATAAGCTTAATTGATTTGTTCTAAAGAGAGAAGAATTAATGATTATTTTAATTTGAAAACTATAAATAAGCAAGATAATAATAATTTAAAGTGAATTTGTATGAATTAACCACCTTGTAAAATAAGTACGAACTGGTGGTGAGATAGCATTGGCTAAAACAGATAATACTCTATATTTGGTTATACAAAGGCATAATTTGAATTGGACTATTCTCATTTATCTCTGCATTTTTTACTTTTATTTTTTGCCAAGAACTAACCGCTTTTAATATGTATATATACTGTATATATTGTCTGTTTAAAACAATAGAATGCTGTAAGAGCCTTTGTGTAAAGGTCTTTTAATTTTCGATGCATAGACTGTAGCTTAAGTCTATCCCACATTTTGAAATTAACTTACTGTAAATTTCCTAATGGTTTTTTAAGTATGTTACAATGTTATATTATAATGTTATTGTTTTTTTTTTTTTTTTTTTTTGTCGTTCCATTTACATTTACAAACCAAAATTTTACAATTACAGTCAGCTTGCAACCTGTCGCTTTGCGCCAACTGGCAGTAGTTTTGCGAATAACTTTAACACGCAAATGACTTGCACTTAATGCTGTGGCCCTTTGGTGGCGGTACACGTGGTGGTAATAAGCATCTTAGTTGTCCACCTACTGTTAAAGGTGATGGGAGGGCCAGCCAGAAAGGGGCTACTAGAAGTAGAATGACCCCATCCAGGCGGACTCTCTCCAGAAATCCAAGAAGCAGAACAATTGGTGTAAAGGTGTACAGACGCAGCCTCGGCCACATCTGTACCATAGCATCCAGTCCCAGAAGAGCTGGATGCGTGAGGGAGAACCTGAGTTGACAATGTCAGGTCTCTCGAGACACAAACAAGTCCACTTAATCCTAGCCAAACACCCTTCAAATCTATTCCACCACCTCGGGAAGAAGCCTTCATTTTCCAGGCCTCAGTCTCTGCCTCAACACAATATCTGCTCCAGGGAGAGCAGCTTTACCTGGATCTGGTGTGCCTGTTTGCAAAGTCGGTTGACGTAAGAAACCGCTGATGTCTGTACAAATAAGCACATGATGGCCTCTGGCAAGTTCTGGGAGGAAGTGTTTCAACACTCCAAACAAGACCAACATCTTGAGACAGTTTGTGTGCCACAAAAGATGATGGTCCCCCCGCAGGCCCCGAGCAGAGTGACCACTCATGATCGCTCCCCAGCCTGTAAGGAATACATCCATCATAAGTGTTATGCGATGACAAGGAGCTCCCAACACGGGACCCTGAGAAAGGAACCATGGCTTCTTCCACATGACTAAGGCATGAAAGAATCGCTGCATGACCTTGATCATGTGAAATATGTTGCCCCTCAGGGATATTCCCCTGGTTCTGAGCTGACACTGCAAAGGTCTCATGAACAGCAGACCAAAATATCACATTGGATGCAGCTGCCATCAGATGCATTAGTTTCTGAACTTTCTTTCTAAGATTGACTATTTATTTGATATTTAATTTATCTGATTGATTGATTTTCTTAACACAGATTAGTGAATTATTTGTTCAGACAGCTGCCTCACCAGTTACAACACATCTTACTATAAAGAGCATCACTGTAGTTAGAGCATCTCTTTAACATGCTGTTTGAAACTTTCTGAATGCCTGGCTAAGCAGGACATGACATTTTGTGAAATGTCATGTCCTGTAACCCCCAAGATAATATGTATTATACACTTGGAGTGCTGAGCTGCACTGAAATGCAATGAAAATCAGGGATTTAACCGCTTGGTTTACAAATATATAAATAAATAAATGTGCAGAGTCTTGCACTTCTAACATAAAAACTATTTTCAGAGGTTTCGTTTCAGCTGAACCACCAGCTTTTATTAGTTTCCAGGGTGACACTGGCTCAATGTGTGTGTTGTTCTCCTTTCTCTTTACGGCGCACATGAATTGTAGACCCAGAGTTGAGTAGTTCATAATTAGATGCTGGCTACGTGTTAGAGGACTTGGATATGCTGCAAGGTCTTAGTCTGTATAAAGAGATAACTGATTAAAAACTAAATAAGTAACAGTGTTAACAAAGTTATAGAACAGTCATTCTCTGTCATGAAACAAAATTTATTTATGCTATTTGGAATGAACAATGGCAAGCTTTAACATTAAGGCAATTTGAAGTCACATAAAAATCATCATCTGTAGACATTACCACCATCATCAGAAGAATGTGTGGAAAAGCTCATTGTGAAATAAATGTTTTTTCTAGTTCATATTGGCCACAATTATTGGCACCCAGTTATTGCAATGTCCTTTTCCAAAGATAACAGCTCTGAGTTGAGAGAGCTGATCAGAGATCAGAGACCACTCCTTAATGCAGATTCCCAAATCCATGTTGGTGCTTCTCTTCAGTTCACCCCACTCATTTTCCATAGGGTTCAGGTCAGAGTACTGGGAGTTCCAGTCTTTACTGACAACTGACTATGCCGGAGTTCATTTCTGGATGTGCGAGGATAATTTTACTTGATATCCTTCTGAACAACATGTGGTGATGTTGGGGCTGTTTGATATATATATATATAGAGAGAGAGAGAGAGAGAGAGAGAGAGAGAGAGAGACCGACCGACCGACCGACCGACCGACTGACCGACCGACCAAAAAATGCAGATGAGCTGAAGGCCACTGTCAAAGAAACCTGGCTTCCATACCACCTCAGCACTGCCACAAACTGATCACCGCCATGTCAGGCTGAATTGAGGCAGTAATTAAAGCAAAAGGAGCCTCTACCAAGTATTGAGTACAGTAAGTTTACATACTTTCCAGAAGACCAACAATTAACTATTTTATTTTATTTTTCTAAAAAAAAAATATTATTATGAAGTATTCTAATTTGTTGAGGTTTTGTTAAATGTAAGCCAAAATCATCACATTTAAAAAACCAAAGAATTAAACTACTTCACTCTGTGTGCATTGAATTTATTTAATACATGAGTTTCACAATTTGAGTTGAATTACTGAAATAAATGAACGTGTCCATGACATTCTAATTTATTGAGACGCACCTGTATACATATTAAGAGAACGTGATTAACACCATAAAAAAAAAAAAAAGTTAATTTATGACAAAATCAGTATTGTATCTGGTCCATATTGAAAAGTCAATTTTAAATTGTACACAAAATACAATTTTCGCAGAGGTATTAGGTTATGTTTTCTCCCCTTTTTTTTCACACCGTGAAAAACACCAGTATCCCTTTTTGCAGAATGTGATATATCTGCTCAAGCAATCAAAAAGTGCACCATTCCATGCACTCTAGACAGTAATGGTGGCACTTTGAATACACCCGACATCTTAGTTTTCCTCATCTACTTTGTACTTTATAAACTAACAAGGGTTGGACAATAAATTGCATGTGATTGTAATTCACACGACTGAGGTCTTCCAGTTAGAAAGTCCAGGATCAAATTACAGAGGGAACTGTTATGGCCCAGCAGGTTTAGTTTGTTGATGAGCTGTTGTGGTATTATTGTGTTGAATGCTGAGCTGAAGTTGATGAACAGCATTCTAACGTAGGAGTCTTTATTTTCTAGGTGGGTAAAAGCCACATGGAGGGTGGAGGAAATTGCATCATCTGTAGAGCGGTTTGGATGGTATGGAAACTGGAGCGGATTGAGTGTTTTGGGGAGACTGGCTGTGGATATGAGACATGTGGGGATGAAGATATCTGTTAGGACACCTGTTAGCTGTTCAGGACAGTCTCTCAGTACACGGCCAGGTATTTCGTCAGGACCTGCATCCTTGCGTGGGTTAATCCTAGGTAGGGTCTTGCTTAAGTTGGCTGGAGACAGACAGAGCGCCTGTTCGTTGGGAGGTATGGGCAGTTTTTGTGCAGGTGTGTTATTCTGTATGTCAAACCATGAATAAAAGTGGTTGAGTGCATCCAGGAGGATGTGTTATCACAGGCCTGAGGCAGGGGCTTGTAGTCAGTGATGGTCTGAATGGCTTGCCATAGGCTCCGTGTGTCTCTGCTGTCTGTGAAATTATTGTTGATTTTGTGAGCATATGATCTTTTTGCGTTTTTGATGCCACAGGAAACATTGGCTCTTGCTGTTTTGAGGGCTATTTTATCTCTTGATCTGAATGCTTCATCTCTGGTATTTAGCAGCCCACAAACTTTTGCTGTCATCCACGGCTTCAGTATGCCGGTGTCCAGGTACAGGTTAACAGGTTTAAAGGGATAGTTCAATTTAGAAAATTTGATGTTTATCTGTTTACTCCCAGGACATCCAAGATGTAGTTCACTTTCTTTCTTCAGTAGAACACAAACAAAGACTTTTTACTCAAACCGTTGCAGTCTGTCAGTCATGTAATGTAAGTCAATGGGAATCATGGATTTAAGAGTCCAAAAAAAAAAAACCATACACAAACAAAACCAAATTAAACTCTGCGGCTCATGGCAATTCACTGATGTGTAAAGACGCATGACACATCATCTTCTTCTTCTTCTTCTTGCTTTATGTCAAAAAGAAGAAGACTTGTCACATGCCAGCTGTCGAGAGCACACTCAGGACGTGCTCAGGGCAGTTCGGACATTGCGTTGAATCAGAGGCAAAAATCAATATAGGCCTAAATATTGTTCAATTTCTTGCACAGATGGAGCGTTTCATGTCTTTAAACATCAACGTATCATCACAAGCCTCAGGGTTTTTTTGTTTTTTTTTTAAAGACCTGATTCCCATTCACTTACATTAAATGTCTGCATACTGCGACAGTTTGAGTTAAAAATCTTCTTTTGTATTCTACTGAAGAAACAAAGTTGGATGCCCTGGGAGTAAACAGATAAACATAACATTTTCATTTTTGGGTAAACTATCCATTTAAATTATTTCTATTTAATTTTGAACATGTTAAATGAGAAAGAAAGTTTAATTTCATCGACAAAATGCAGTCTTTTAGTCAATCAAAATGTTACTGAAATGAACCTCTTCCCCTGCTGCATGTGTGGCATAGTTAAATATGATTGACATTCAAACAATTTTCATTAAGATGTGAATTATGTTTTATTTATTTATTTTTTTTACTATATGGCTACTCTTTGTAAGGCATAATATTGATTCTATTTACTTTCTGCATTGTTCTCTTAGGATCTCCTCCTGTCTGTGTGGATCCCTGTTCATTTTCTCTGTATATTTCCGTGTCCTCCCTCTTCCACTTATTTCTTTCCCTCAATTATTTCTCTCAAAAACAAAAAATCACATTTTATACTTATTTCCTTGACACTTTATAACAGTACAAGTTTTCTTTAGAAAGTAGCTTAATTAATGTAATTACTGCATTTATGAACACACACACACACAAAAGAAAAGAATAAAAGGGAGTTAAATAAATCATATTTAATTATTTAAAATGCTTTTAAAAAAAGAGACCTTGTCCTCTGTTGTGACATCTTTGTCTTTTGGTGTGACAGTACAGGCTTCACACCGGAGGATTTTTTTCTCTCACACCATAGGACGTTTCAGGCTTTTGTGTTAATTAGTGACCTTTCTATTCCAAGCTAACCTGTCATTAGTGGTTAGCAATAAACATTTGCATAATTTCCATTATTGTGTAGTTTAATATGCAGTTTTTAAATGTAAAAAATATCATTTAGGACATCAAAATGTAACTAATATTAATTTAAAAAATCTAATAACACTGCAGCTTTCATAACAACAGGTCCATGTAGGGCAATGAATGATTTACTGCATTTTAAATAACGATGATATTAATTCTATTCAGTTTTATCTTGTGGGACGGTGAAAATGCCATGTCACGTCAACTACCCATATATTTATATGTATATGTACATGTACAAGTATATGTACAGTAGAGACCAAAAGTTTGGACACACCTTCTCATTCAAAGAGTTTTCTTTATTTTCATGACTATGAAAATTGTAGTCATAGTCATGAAAATAAAGAAAACTCTTTGAATGAGAAGGTGTGTTCAAACTTTTGGTCTGTACTGTATATGTTTACGTAATGTAGAATGTGTACATTCTGTGTATAGTGTATAATGTGTAGTGCTAACTAAGTATGTACATATTGCGTATAATGTGTGGTGTTAACTGTAAGTATGTCTAATAGCACACTGTGTGTAATGACTATATATATGTGCATAGAGCACATTTTCACCTGTTGAAGTCTGAATTGTTATATGTTAATTGTTTCTGCAATTTCTGGAGCAAGCTCCCAAGAATTTCACTCACCAAGGCACATGTGCTGTGGTGATGTGACAATAAAAGTGGCGAATGCACTCATGGAAACGCTGTCTAAAAAACTCAGGTAAATGGTGAAGTACTCACATTCCCCTCAGTAGTTCCGCGAATGCATCACAATGAGCAAAGCAGAGTGCATCCAACTCCCTTGAGAGCTGAACTCGCTTCCTCTTCAACACACAAACACACACCGACAGCACATGGGCCTTGTGAACTGCAGGTATCAGAGAATAGCCTCTGGCAAGAAACATGCACTGCTAAACGCTGTACGCTGTACGCTTCAAACAAAACAGTCAGTGAAGACAAAGAAGAGGATGACATGTTCTCCCGGCGCCTATTTATACTATAGTTGCACCGGTAGTGATGTCATGAGCTGTCGCTGGCCAAAGTGGTTTTGCTTTTTTCAAAGTATGCTTCAGACACGAGTCATGATGAGGCATTCCCTATAGCGACACCTAGAGGATGCAGTTTGAAGTTCCCTTGAAAGGGAACGCTATATATTTGCATATTATTTGCAGTTTAATTGTAGCACATGGCAATTGTGCAGCCCTAATACAAAGGTAGAAATCATTATCTTTTTTGAGTTGAAAGAAGAACTTTATCATGTATTGACATTTCAGACTCCATGGGTGGAAAACAACTTCAACTTAATCAGTTAGTTGAAAAAAAGTTAGAAGTGAGTGAAGTAAGAGCCAGTAAGTGTATTGGAGCAATGTCTAGATGGACATAGTCGAGATAGATGTAACTGCTTCATTGCTAAATGGTCAAACAACTGAAACAAGGTAACATTAACACTAAGAGCATTGAAGCTTGACAGAATTCAGAATTTGCTCTCAGATAAGTTTCTATTTTCTTGAGAATGTCTAGCGTTCATGAACTACACACTTATTTGAGAATTGCGATTGTGAAAATATCAGTGAGAGTCAATAGTACACTTAACAATTGTGTCTCTAGAAATGTTTTACAATTTTTAAACATGAAAATTGTACAAAGGAAAGAAATAGTCAAAAACATCCATATAGCACGTTCGCATAGGAAAACTATTTTTGACTACTTCAAAATTTGTTGCCAAACTTAAAGCACCATATCTGAATATACTTGATTGTTCATGAATAAGAGCATATAATGAATCATGTTTATTTTTGAATGAATTATTCTTTTAATAATTAATAATGATTTATTTATTCCTTTAATGTGCAGTTTCTTTCCAAGATCACACAAGTAAGCACCGAACAGAAGTCAAACAAAATCATATATATTCCTGAATAATTGAAACTATTAAATATTATTTGTAATGTCTTTTGTTACTAATTAGAAGTTTGCACAGGGTTTAATCTGAAACCTGATCCCAGCCCGTACCCAAGATCGTCTGACCCAACCCGAGGGTCACAGTTAAATTTAGAGGCCAAACCCAACCCGAACCCAAAATCTAATTTATTTATTTATTTATTTATTCACAATGAATAGCCAATTAAAAAAATAATAATAATTAAATAAATAAATAAGATCGCATTTATTTTAATTAATTTAATTTATTTTAATTAGAGAGAGAGGGAGAGAGATGAAATTTGCTTGTGTGTAAACTTACATCAGCGCGTCTCTTTCTTCAAGCAATGAGGCTTAATTACTTCAGAAACAGTTATTTTACCCCCTCATTGCAGAGAAATATAATGTTGTGAGTCAGTAGCCTGTCGAAGCCATTTTACAAATAAAAGTTTCTGTGCAATAAAGTGTGTGCCTGCGTCTGTGAAAGCAATGTAGCCTATATAGTTTTTGTTTAGCTATAAACCAGAGCCTCGAACCGAAACCTGAAGCTATTCCTTATACATTAACCAAATACGAAAGTATTTGGGGACCCGTCAACCTTGTGTCGTTTAGCAGACCTCTACTACTAATAACATGATTCAAAACCAATTTTAATGCAAATACTGTTCCAACAAGGGCAGCAAGTCTGCTTTTATTTGCTGCTTCTGTATGTGACGTGTGCATAGAGCTACAGCCCTGATTCATCTATTCACCTTTTCACAATACATTTGTGCTGCATCATCCCATCACCTCTGTTGCACACATTGGGAAGTAGGGGCTTTGTCAGGCCCTATTGCTGATTTTATTCAAACTGCTTCTCGACAACAATGGAGAGAAAGGAAAAATGCTTACACATTTCCTTGTATGGTCTTGTGTGGGTCCCTGATATACTGGGATGCAGCAGCTGCCAGGATTTGTTGTGTGCAATGTAGCTACGGTCAGTAGTCAGTAAAGGGCCATATGCTGCTCAAGATGAGCATGAATAAAAGATGTATTGAAGGAAAACCAAATTTACAACTGCGTTTGAATGACAGTTAGACTGTGCAGTGTCATAAAAAGCACAGGGACGAAAAACATTCAGCTTGCTCTCTTGAATTATAAGAAGCTATTAAGACTTCTCAAAAAATAAGATCATATCAAGGGTTGTTTACCAAAGCAGTTTAGAAAACTATTAAAGGGCATAGCCTGTTTGTGAATTCAGGGGCGGGGGTATCAAGATGTGGGTGTGATCATTTTAGGTAGGGGCGTGTTTTTCCCTTTTGAATGTTCTCTCACGTTGTGTATGTATGGGAAAAAGTCTCAGGTTACGAGATGCTGCTTAGCCCTTTAACTGCCCCACCAAGAAAAAAGCATTTGAAAAAAATGTTGTTTGCATTTCTTATCTCCTTATGTCATTAGTTACCACACTCAATGTATTTTTTTTTCAACACGTCCCATAATTTTTAAAATATCGGCCTCTACCAAATGGTTGATATGTCACTTTATGGCAAAAGTACCGGAATTCATACACATACTATGGAAATCAGAAAATATGAACTATAATGAATGATCAGAAAGTTATATTTCTCAGCAAATAGTACATTCTGACAGCAGAAAGGATTATCTGAAAACATTAGCTTAGCTTTTCTACGTTTACCATAAAGTGACAAATAAACCATTTGGTTGAGCAGGCAGTTAAAGGGTTAAGAGAACGCTTTGGGAACGCCTTCAGCATGGCCAGCTCTGAATCATGTGTGTACTCAGTCCACTGGATGGGCGAGACATCACAGGCGTGGTGACAGTGACTCAAAAGCACATGCAGTGAACCCGTTGTCAGCTTCTAGGAGTGAAGCAAGCACTGGCAGAGATGCTGGAATTATGGCTCTCGTTGTCTCGTTCTCTCAAGGAACCATAGTTACGTGTAACCTGAGACGTTCCTCTTCAGGAACTTCAGGCTGCATCAGATAACGCTTTGGGAACGAGTATGCTCATGCTTTTTTAAATCTCTGCCTAATGTGGAAGCCTGCACAGCGAGGGCGATAGAGCAGAAGAGCCTGGAGTGGATTGCATATCTAGGCCATAGAACCTGACAAAGGTTAGGGTCATGGACAATCCCGCAGCGTTGCAGATGTCCTTTATAGAGACACGAAGGACTTTTAGGCTGCCACACTTCTCGTTGAGTGAGCCTTGACCCCTAGAGGCGAAGGGAGATCAATGGACTTATAAGCGATAGAGATGGCATCTACTATCCACCGACTTAGGGTCTGTTTTGTAGCTATAAGACCTCTCTTAGGGGGATCATAGCACACAAGCAGTTGGTCCACCCTTCTCCACAGGGCAGCTCTGTAGATGTATGCATCCAGTGCTCGCATTGACTATGTTAATGTAGTTAATAAAGTCTTATTTGTATCAAACTTAAGGTCATTAACTGTTTGTTCAACCGGAGTCCCTAATAATGTATATCATGACTTATCGCGATTTTTGAATGCACAAGCAGTCTGATAACAGCCTGTGCTCCACATGGAGTTCTGATCTCACCATCATTGAATCTGTCTCTGGTTACATGAGAAACGGATGAAACTGAGACAAACTTAATCCAGAAGAACTGTAGCAACGTCTTCAAGACATTAAGAAACCTTCCTCCAAAGGTACAGTACTGTGAGAAGTTTTAAGCACTTTGGTAAATATGCTGTAAAGTAAAGATGCTTTCAAAAATATTGTCAACAATTGATTTATTTATCAATTAACTTCTATTAACTAATTCAAATCAATATTTTGTGTGACCAACAGCTTTCGTCTAGGTACACTTGCACATTTTTTTTCAGGTAGCTTTGCAGAAAGGTTTCTTCAGCATATTGGAGATATGATGACAGATCTTCTGGAGTTAGTTTGTCTCAATTTCATCTGTTTCTTCATGTAATCACAGACAGATTCGATGATGGTGAGATCAGATCTTCATGTGGAGCACCGGTTGTTTTCAGACTGCTTGTGCATTCAAAAATCTCACTAGATTATTATCAAAATGAATGTTTGGAAATGTAAACTGATATTTACTACTGTACTACTTTTTTACTACTTTACTACTGTTTGCATATTTGCAAACTAAAGCAAAATATATAAATAACTGGCCGAACACCATTCTTTGGGGTGCAAATACTAACGTGGCTTTTGCACAGTATTGTATGTATAACGTAAGTATAATTAAATTAATTATATTCAAATAAATAAATTAAAGTGTTTTCATATGTGTTAAGGGTTAGATTTTCGCAATTTGATTGGCTGATCAAGAGGAGAATATTCAAGATTCTTATAATACTAATGTGTCACAAATGTAATGTAAATGAACAAATAGGAAACATTATTAGAGCTCATAGATACCAAGCACGGCATATGTGCAATCTTTGTTAATTTACTAATAATAGAACATTCATTCAAGGTTTAATATATAGGCAAGAGACTATAAAAGTGCATATAATTATACAGGATACATAATTGTACATGTCTTAAGTGAATAGTAAACACAGTGTCCTGAAATATGTACGTTAATTCAGAAAAAAAGTTTTGTCTGCGAATCTATGTGGTGGAAAGGTCCGTTCTATTGACCTGTGTCTATCTTTCACAGGCTTTGTTCCATTACACATAGCATCTTTCCCCATTCTTTTGAGCAATAAAACATCTTATCAGATGGTAGCCTGGCTAACAGCCCTCTTGGGGTGATAGTTGCAGTTTTTGGGGGGTGGTCTATGTAACTCAAAAAGTGGGTTTTAACGATTATTTGTTAAATATAACAAATAATTGTGTCTGTTCAGTCCAGTCATTACACTGAAGCTTGATGTGTTCATGTTTGTGGAGCTGCACAAACTAATTACACTGTATCCAACCAGAATGGGCAGAGCCTACCCCTATATAAGTCAGTTCGGAGCACCGTTTCATCAAAATATTATCCTTCAGTGACGAGGATAATTTCTTCACTGACACTGGATTACAAAGCAAAAAAAAAAGAAGAAGCTCAACACTGCTCGCTGCTGTCGAAGATCCCCTGGCAGAGGAAGAAGCAGAAGCACTTTCCCTGCAGCTTAAAAAAGTTAACATTTCTGAGCAAATTTCCAGCACCCGTTAATGCAAAAGTCATGCTGCAAGGGAACCCCTGCACAATGCAAATGGGCACAGTGAGTGTGTTGCCTGTCTGAGCATCACCCACGTAGAGGCTTCACTCACTGGGAGCTGGTCCCACTTCCTTTCGCTTCTAAGAGGAAGAAACAGTGGAGATTGGGGCTCTGACAGCGGGTTCGAGTGGTGTCACATCAGGTCAGCGTCCGCGTGGCCCTCCCTCCCCGTAACTCACCAAGATGTGGCATGCCCCTTATTTGGACGTGTTGATACCTCCACTTCAGCTGCATACAATGGCGTCTCTTCAGGTGTTTCAACTTCTCTGATCTATGGATGAGTCCACCGAGGATCATGAAGCTTTCAAGCAACTGATCTTGCTCTGTACACTACGAAAGCACCCTCGAGTAGTGCTGGATCCTGAACTGCAAAAGCCGTCCTGATCTGCATGCAGAGAGGAAGAGGAGAGGACCAGGTAAAAGTTTGTCCTTTGAACAGGAGCATTTGCCCTTGATAGACTCTGAAGTGCAACCTTGGAGTTGCTGGAATGAGCTCTGTTATAATTAAATATAATGTTTATAATTAAACATATTTCTCCCAATGTATTTTTTTTTTTTTAATATTGAGTATGCACCTTATGTGTATGGCATTTGGACCCTATTCTTCATTTATGAGTTTCTTGCATTACAGCACCATTCCATTGAGTTTTATCCCTGACCCTGCCTGGAAGAATTATTTAATGAGTTTGATAGACTGATGTGGGTAAGTGTAAATATTCAGTAATAATGTATATAGCTGTTTGGACTATGTTGGATCTTGATTTCTTTACATTTTGTGAAGGATGAACTTGTCAGACCTTCTGTAGAACTCAGTTTCTACAGTGTTCTACAGTGTTTCATTTTCTCAGCTCTCATGTTGTTCCAAACGTTTTCTGCAGAACACAATATATATTTAGAGGTGCAGAATTGTATAAATATATTTGTAGAATAGTTCAGCCATTCTTTATTCCATATACAGTGAAAGTCAATTAGGTCCAAAGATTTCAAGCTCCAAAAAAGACATAACGGTAGAGTAAAAATATTCAGTTTATATTTAGCCATTTAATCCAAGACAATATGAATTTAATTTGTATAATGAACCAAACTAAATGTATCATTAATTTTCAAATTATTCATTTCATTTATCAATCACATCATTTACAGTATACAGAGCCCAAATCAAACATTGTGACATCAGTTAGATCAAACATTTTCAGTTCTTGTCTCACATGACTTGTGTTTTGACACAAATGTTCAGTCCATAGACAAAAACAGATGAAAAATTATTCTGTGTTCCACAGAAGAAAGTAAACCATGTGCGTTCAGAATGGCTTGAGGATGAGTACATGATGACCGATTTTTCATTCTTTGGTTGAGCTATTTACCTTAAGAGCACAGTACTAAACTCAAAATCAGATATAAATACGTATTCATCACTGACACTTTTGTTTGTTGACTGTTTCATTGCATCATTTCAGTGTTTCCTCCAATGTATTCCCTGCATGTATAGAGGATAGCCAATAGAGATTTTAACATTCAAATGTAATTCCAGCTCATGCTGGTTCATAAAGTGTATCTTCACCACAGTGCACTAGTGGTGAAGCGTGTGTTGCCTAAGCAATTCTGTGTTTTGTGGTCTTTTTCTGTAACTTTTGTAATTTTTATAACTATGTACACCTGAGGGAAAGAAGATTGTTTGTGTAGATGGGCTGATACTTTTGAGGCAGAGTGGAATTAGCACATTACACTTTTTACCATACTGTGAAAATACCCCTAAGCAGCTCCTCGGTTGCTCTTGTTTAGAAAGATTTATTGTAAGTATTTGTCCACTACTGTTTGTACACTGTAAATTTCCAAAAATGGCACACAGCTGGAATGCGTAATATAAAGAATTAACTACAGAACTGTAGAATGCTTGATTCTGATTTGTTGACAAACACGTGTGCTCCAGGCAGGTCTTGACTGCATGAGATTTCAAATTATCAAACTCTTTACGCCAAATTATTTCAGTTATTTCAAAGGTCCTTACAGCTGACAACAATTGTGTATTAAGTACATAAAATGATAGTAATGAAATTAGAATAAGCAATACAAAAATCATTTTGTTAAATTTTTCTTAAATAGAGCTCAGTACTTGGACCACTTCTCCTCTTTGACTACATGGCATCACTAGGTTCTGTCATTCAGAAACATAGCTTTTCATATCACTGTTATGCTGATGACACTGAACACTCAGCTTTACCTCTCATTCCATCCTGATGATCCGACTATACCTTCTCATATCTCAGCTCGTCTAACAGTCATTTCTTTCTGGAAGAAAGACTATTATCTTCAACTCAGCCTTGCCAAGGTAAAACTGCTTGTAGTTCCATCAAACTCATCGTTTCATCTCAATTTCACCATCCAGTTTGGCACATTACCCATAACTCTTTCAAAAACAGCCAGAAATCTTTGAGTTGTGATTGGTGATCAGCTGACTTTCTAAGACCACACTGCTAAAACTGTCCGGTCCTGCAGATTTGCTTTATTCAACATCAAGACGATCAGGCCCTTTCTTTCAGAAGACGATTCACAACTCCTTTTTCAAGCTCCCTAACTCAATCCGAGTCCTAAGACATCTTCAAGAATTGGCTATAAACACATTTCTTCCATCTTTATTGACTGTCTATTCTCTCTATTCTAATTATATACTTAACAAAAAAATTTAAATAAAAGCTTGCCCCTTTTATACTTGCACTCTTCTATACTTAGTTGTTTTCTTAAAAAAAAAAAAAAAAAACTCTCCCCTTTTAGACTTGCAATCTATTCATTTCAACTGCTTGGTTTCTAAAAAAGAAAATAGATATAACAGAAAAAGAATATAGCAAGCTTTTTTTATTATTTATTATATAATTATAAAATAAAAAAAACTAGCTGCGTAAACTGTTAAGCTAAAAAAGACTTGTCATAGCACTTACATATCATTGCATACTTGTTCATTTTGATTGCTTCCATTTCCCTCATTTGTAAGTCATTTCCACCATCAATGACTGAGGTGAGAACCTTGAGCAAGGTACTGAACCCCCAACTGCTCCCTGGACACCACGACAAAAATGGCTTCCCACTGTTCCAGGTGGATGGGTGTGTGTGTGTGTGTGTGTGTGCATTTGTTCAATACTCACTGATGTGTATGGGTATGGGTTGATGGGACACCATACTCGGCTACACATCACATCAAAAAGCAATTGTAACATAGTATTTAAAAAAAGGGTTATTACTCCACAGAGAAAATAATTTATAAATTATTTGCTGTTGCCTCCATGAACACTGCAATATGGCATCTGTAAAACATTATGTTCTCATTTCCCTCTTTATATATGTGTAAAAATGTAAATATAGTAAATACGGCTCACCAGTTAAAGAGTACAGGAAATAAATAGTTCATATAAACAGGTTTTTATGTATTGTGCAATGTATCACTATACAAGAAAAAAAAACACAAACAATAAATAAATACATTTATTTATTTATTGTTTGTTTGTTTGGGTTTCAGCCTTAAAAGACGATCAGGACAGCTTACAGTTTAATGTAACAGTTATGTTAGAATGAGTCTCATTCTTGTTTCTGTGACCGTGCGTCAGACGCGTCATGAGGCACGCGGTCCAGAGCGCTGTATGACTGATGCATCAGTTTAATTCAACTTTAATCCAAATATATGAACTTACCCGTTTTAAATACTTTATATTTAACGTGTTCGCTTATGCCCAATAATAGTGCTAAACTGCTGGACTTGAAATTAAATCTATTTGATTTTCGTCGTTGACTGATTTTGCATAACATTTTGATTGATAACTTCCGCGCACAGATGCGCCATTGTCATGACAGTTGCGTCTGAATATTCAGTACAGACCAAAAGTTTGGACACACCTTCTCATTCAAAGAGTTTTCTTTATTTTCATGACTATGAAAATTGTAGTGTCACACTGAAGGCATCAAGGGCTATTTGACCAAGAAGGAGAGTGATGGGGAGCTGTGCCAGATGACCTGGCCTCCACAGTCACCGGACCTGAACCCAGTCGAGATGGTTTAGGGGTGAGCTGGACCACAGACAGAAGGCAAAAGGGCCAACAAGTGCTAAGCATCTCTCGGGGAACTCCTTCAAGACTGTTGGAAGACCATTTCAGGTGACTACCTCTTGAAGCTCATCAAGAGAATGCCAAGAGTGTGCAAAGCAGTAATCAAAGCAAAAGGTGGCTACTTTGAAGAACCTAGAATATGACATATTTTCAGTTGTTTCACACTTTTTTGTTATGTATATAATTCCATATATAATTCCACATGTGTTAATTCATAGTTTTGATGCATTCAGTGTGAATCTACAATTTTCATAGTCATGAAAATATAGAAAACTCTTTGAATGAGAAGGTGTGTCCAAACTTTTGGTCTGTACTGTATTTAAACTAGCTGTTTTAAATACAGTAGTTTTTATATTTAACGTCAGTTTATTAGTACACTGTAAAAAGTAATACCTAGATCTAACTTATAAAAAGTGAGGCAAGTGGTGAAAAAAATCTGCTTTAACTGATTACAAATTCAACATATACAAATATGAAAGAGACAACATTTAGAAATTTATTTTAAGATTTTTACATTCCACCTTAATGCATTTTTTTTTTTTTTTAAGGGAAACACATCGGCTCTTGAACAACTGTAAACATGAAATTTAGATACACCACTTACTCAAAGGCACAGAATAGTGATTCTGATTACACAGTTTAAATGAAAGCTTCAGATATCTGCTTGCACCTCTCACAACCAACAACAAATTATTGGCACACCAACTTGTTGTCTAAGAGGTCCAACTTGCCTTGGTGGACATGACAAACTGCCACATGATTCTGTCTCTTTTGTGACATACTTGAGCGTAGCCAAGTTTTTAACCTTCTAAGGGCGCTAAAGCTTCTTTCTGCTTCAGAAGAGGATACTGGTACAACCAGAAGCAACCTGACCAGAGTTTCCACTTCACTGAACAGGCCACGGACTTCCACTGACAAACCTTTAAGAATGCTTGCTGCCTCCATACTGGATCCAAATTGGTAGTTATGCCTAAACATTGGTAACTGAACAGCAAGCAACTGGCTGTTGATCTCAGGATACTCACAACACACTGAATCAATTTGTCCAGTGAGCAGAGTGTCCTCTAGTTTTTGCAAGGTCAGGAGATCTTCCTGATGAAAACGTTCATTGAGCTCTGACTCAACAACATCAAGAACCTGATAAAACTCAACTCTGTAATACTCTGTTGCAGTTTTTGGCTTGTATGTGCTTGCATCTGTACTAAAACGCTTAGGAAGTCGCCTTGGTTCTGGAACTTTGATAGGCTCTAGATTTAGAGAATCCACAATCACATTTGCTTGCTCAAAAAGACTTTGAAAGGCATCTTCATTTCTTTTGTCTTTCAAAACAGACTGAACACAAGAAATGGCAGCTTTCATGCCAGAGATAGTCTGTGTCTTTCTTTGGAGAGAAGCATTCAAACACTCCAATTCTCCAATCACAGCTCCTGCCAACACAAGACCCAGTAAGGTCTGGCCTTTGAGAAATTGTTGGTGCAAGCCATTGGCGGTGGCTGCACAAGGAGTATTACTGTTTGCCATTTCCTCCAAGGAAGTGAGCACAGAATCATACTGCTTGAGAACAGATGTTACAGCTTGGTGTCGTACTGTCCATCGTGTTTGACAGAGAGGCTTTAGAGGGCTTGCGATACCATAATCTGCCCTAGCAATCTGGTTAAACTTGTCTTTGAATTTACCAGACAGGCTATACAGATTTCCTAGCTGATGCACCCAGTCAAGAGAATTTCGCAGCAGTTTTGAAGCTGTGCATGCCTTTTGGGTAACTAGGTTTACACAATGTGCTCCAAAGTGCACATATAAAGATAAAGGCTGTATCTTTTTAATTACAGCCTGTGCTCCTGAGTATTTGCCAGACATATTGGCTGCACCATCATATGTCTGGCCACGCAATACAGATAATGGCAAATGTAATCGAGAGAGTAGATCCATTGCCATTTTTGCAAGACTCTCTCCTGTAGTTTCTGTCACTGCATAAAAACCAATGAATTCCTCATGAGGAATCAAGTCATGGTCAACATAACGAAGACAAATAGACTCTTGCTCTGTACCTGAGACATCTTGTGTTCCATCAACAATTAAGGCAAACTGAGTAACATTAAGGGACTGAATGTTATTAGCTATTCCTCTGATGATGTCATTGCTCATTATGCCAAGTAGTTCATTCTGAATTTGAGGATTTGTGTAAGTATGCTTTTGTGCTAGCCACTTGTTAAGGGCTGGATCATCTGCTCCCAAACATTTTAGAAGTTGGGAAAAATTCCCCCTCTCTTCAGCATGGTCTCTCAATGCAATACCTTGTCGAGCCAAGTACTGGATACACCCTACAATCTTTAGCAATGCATTTCTTGCTTCCTCCTGTTGTCTAGAAACAACTGAGGAAAGCTGTGATGCTATGCTGTTTGTTTCCTGAGCATACACAGTTGTTCCATGGCAGTGGGATTGGCTTTTAGCATGGGCTGTAAACTTTTCAACTGCCTTTTTCCAGTTCCTAAAACCAGTACTCACAAAGGCTGGATCCATCTTAGAGGCAAGCATTGTCTTCTTTGAGAGGACTTTTGCACAATAAAAGCATAAACCCCTTTTAATGTGGTACTGTAATGCAGCCATGGGAACATCTGAAACCATTTTTGCTGAAAGTGTAGCACATAGTTTGCTTTAGTCTGTACTTCTATAAACTTGGGATCAGGATGTGCAGGCTTTAAGCAAGTGACGATTTCTGAATCTTCTCTGTCCCTGTTGTCTGTGCTCAGCTGGTCTCTAACATTAGGTTCATTCTGAAACTGACATTACAAAACTGTTACACACCAAATAGCTCACTAGTATATTGTGTACAGTATAGAAAGTTGTACATTTAGTTTGTCATATCAAAAATTCTTCCCTATCAGAAATGTTTTATGCTTACCTGCTCATCTGAAATTGCTGTTTGACTATTGTCCTCACCCTGTCCCTCACTGTGATGTACACATATTACAGTTTTAGACAGTTTTATTGACTGAATGAACTTTTCATTAGTGTTTGTATGTCATTACCTGATCAGATGTTCTTCCAGTCTTTCTTTTGATTGGTTTAATCTGCAGCTACTTTCACATTGGATCTGAATCATCTGATATAAGAATAAAACCACTAAGACATACAACTAAAACACCAAAAACTAACAAATTATTAAACCACACTGTATACAATCTATTCTTAATATCTATTAAAAAATAAAATACATTTGACTATTTTTAATTGACCAAGTAATCCTCATTAAATAAAACTCAATCACAGCATACTTTTAAAGATGTATAATAATCTGATGATCAAACATTTTTGAACATTTCTGTACCCCTCCCTGTTTTCTTACCCGTTTATCTGAAAGAGCTGCCTGTCTGTTGTGTTCTCCCTGTTCCTCACTGTGAAAGAGAAAAGCTGGAATGAAAAAAAAAAACGGTTTCTTGACAGCCTTAGTAACTTGATTTAGTATACAGCTGTTTACTGGAGTCTTTAAAACATTAAAGGCATTGATGTATAGCCTAACTTTACAAAGCTGCTGTTTTTCTATACGGTTTCCTATTTTATTTTATTGATTGAATGGCATCTTCTTTACCTGATCACTTGCTCCACTTAAATCGCCACTTAAATCGTTCATTCATTCAATTCGTTCAAAAGTCAGATTAATTTAGGAAGAAAACAAACACTGATGTGAATACTTTTGTCATTGATAATTACGGACACTATTGAAAAATAAACTAGCAAAACGTCTCGGGTTACTTGAGTGTTACCCTGTTCCCTGAAAAAGCGGGAACGAGATGCTGCGCTCAATAGCGCTAATGAGAACATTCTTTGTTCGACCGGTTGTGAAGCACGTGTGTCAAACACGCCAAGAATTGGCTTAAATAACCTCGGTAGGTGACGTCACATATTACACGCACCTGAAGGTTATAAATAGATGTGACACGGAAACTCCCTCAGGTTAATATTTGTCTGAAAGGACGTCCGGGCACGTTGACAGCGCGGCATTGAGGCGCAGCATCTCGTTCCCGCTTTTTCAGGGAACAGGGTTACACTCAAGTAACCCGAGACGTTCCCTTATCAAAAGCTACTCTCGATGCTGCGCTCAATAGCGCTAATGGGAACGAGAATACCAACGCCGCCGCACTGTAAGTGTCTGGACCCCCAGTGTTGTGTAGTGTGTGCGCACAAACATCAAAGAGGTCTCAGACATGACTCTGGGATGTGGACTCAAGGACATGCGAGCCCGGAGTTGCATGGACATCCAAGCTATAGAATCTGACAAATGTGTGCGGAGATGACCAACCTGCCGCATCACACACTTGCTGCAAGGGTGCACCTCTTGCTAAAGCCATTGAAGATGCCACCCCCCTGGTTGAATGAGCCCTAACTCCTAGAGGCGAAGTTTGATCACGCGCCTCATAGGCTAGGGCAATAGCATCTCTCACCCAATGTGAAATTGTTTGCCTTGTGGCAGCCGCCCCCCGGTTGCGGCCCCCATGGCATATGAAAAGTTGCTCTGACTTACGCCACTGGCTAGTGCGGTGGACGTAAATCTGAAGAGCACGTACTGGACACAGTAAGTGAAGTCTTTCCTGCTCCGGTGTTGTGAATGGCGGAGGACAGAAGGCTTCGAGAATGACCGGATTTATGGTCGAGAAAGGAACTTTCGGAAGATAATTAGGGTGAGGATGCAAAATAACTTTAACTCGCCCAGGGGCAAAATCTAAGCAGGATGGCAGGACTGACAAAGCCTGCAAATCCCCAATTCTCTTTAGAGAGGTAATGGCCATGAGAAAACCCATCTTTAGAGTCAGAAGCCTGACAGGCGCTGATTCTAATGGTTCGAAGGGGGGCCAGCCAACCCTTCGAGCACTATGGCTAAATCCCATGAAGGGACCGTAGCTCTAGTGGGTGGCCTCAACCGCTTAGCCCCACGAATGAAGCGGGCGACTAGAGGGTGCTTTCCCACAGAAATCCCATCAATCAGACCGTGGCAAGCCGAAATAGCGGCCACATAGGTTCTGAGAGTACTAGGGCTTGTGCCTGAGGACAATTTCTCTTGCAGAAACTCCAGTACTGAAACAATCTGGCAGTGAGCTGGGTCTACATGGTGTGTCATGCACCAGTCCTCGAAAACACGCCATTTGAGGGCATACATTCTTCTAGTGGAGGGAGCCCTAGCGCTTAGAATAGTTTCTATTACATTTGCTGAAAGGCCAGCATCTCTTAGTTGGTCCCTCTCAGGGGCCAGACATGAAGGTTCCAGAGCTCGGGCCGGGGATGAAATACTGTCCCCTGCGCCTGAGAGAGAAGATCCCTCCTGATCGGAATCGTCCACGGCGAGCCGTGTAGGAGGGATATTAGATCTCAGACTCTGGTCGGCCAATGGGGCGCTATCAGTAAGAGGCGGGACCCCTGTTGACGGACCTTGGCCAGGACTCCCGGGAGCAGAGCGATCGGAGGAAAGGCGTAAAGACGCAGTCTGGGCCACGTATGGGCCATAGCGTCCAGACCCAGGGGAGCTGGATGAGTCAGAGAGAAGTAGAGGGGACATTGTGCTGTCTCCTGTGTGGCAAAGAGGTCCACCTCTGCTTCGTAAAATCTTCCCCAGATTTGACTCACTACTTCGGGGTGGAGTTTCCATTCCCCGTGTGTCACAGCTTGTCTGGACAGCAAATCTGCTCCCACATTCATATGCCCAGGAATGTAAATCGCCTTGAGGGACAGGAACTTGTCCTGTGCCCAAAGCAGGACCTGCTGCGCTAACTTGTTCAAGCGGCGCGAACGCAGTCCGCCCTGGTGATTTATGTAAGAGACTACAGATGTGTTGTCCACCCGCACTAGGACATGGTAGCCTCTCAACTGCTGGAGGAAGTATTTCAGGGCCAGAAATACAGCCTTCATTTCGAGGCAATTGATGTGCCATTCGAGAAGATGACCTCTCCAGATCCCTTGGGCTGGACGGCCATCTAAGACCGCTCCCCAGCCCTTGAGGGAAGCGTCTGTCGTTAGCATCTTGCGACGACAACACGGACCTAGAGTGGGACCCAAAGTCAGAAACTGGGGTCTGAACCACATAGATAGGGTACGAAGCCCTTGGCGCGTAACCCTTAATTGCCACTGGGGATTGGCCCTTGGATGAAATCCCCTGGCTCTGAGCCACAACTGAAACGATCTCATGTGCAGAAGACCCAAAGGTATCACCGTGGATGCAGCCGCCATGAGACCTAAAATTTTCTGAAAGTGATGAACTTTTATTTTCTGGCCTAGCTTTATGTTCTTTAGGGTGTTTAGAATGGATTCGACACGTGCAGGAGACAGCTGTGACTGCATTGCGACCGAGTCCCATACCACCCCCAAATACGTTGTCCTCTGGGAGGGTGAGAGAACGCTTTTCTTGGCGTTGAGTCTCAACCCCAGAGATTCGAGATGAGCTAGAACGACATCCCGATGTCGAAGTGCTAGCTCTTGAGACTGAGCCAGAATGAGCCAGTCGTCTATATAATTCAAAATGCGGATGCCCTGGAGTCGTAGAGGAGCCAGAGCTGCATCCATACATTTCGTGTACGTGTGGGGTGACAAAGCTAGGCCGAATGGAAGAACCCGATACTGGTAAGCTTCGCCCCCGAAAGCGAACCTCAGGAACTTCCTGTGTTGTGGCAAGATCTCGATGTGAAAATAAGCGTCCTTGAGATCAATAGTCACGAACCAATCGCCTGACTGGATCTGAGACACAATCATCTTGATTGTCAGCATTTTGAACTTGTATGTTCTGAGGTAGCGGTTCAACCCGCGAAGATCTAAAATTGGACGCAACCCCCCATCTTTTTTGGGAACAAGAAAATACCGGCTGTAATAGCCTGACTGTCTGTCTGGCAGGGGAACATGTTCTATGGCCCCTTTTCCCAGCAGAGTTTGCAATTCCTGTGTCAACAAATGCGCTCGTTCCGGTTTCACGGAAGTGGAGACCACGCCGTTGAAACGCGGAGGACGATACGCGAACTGAATTCTGTAGCCCTTCTCTACAGTCCTTTCTACCCATGGGGAGACATTTGGCAGTAGCTTCCACGCTGCCAGCTTCTCCGAAAGGGGCACTAATTTTGACACTTCGTTTTGTTGGGGGGATGTTAGATGTCTGGTGTCCTGAAACATGGCAGGAGACAACAGAGCATTTAACATTTCGCTGGAGACCGCTGCTCCCCGAAACACCGGTGGTGGCGGAGATAAAACAACGGGGCCTGGAGGGTGCCAGGAAGGAGTCTTTATTCTCTGTTGGAATTTTACGCGCCCCTCCCGGAGGGGGCACACCCTCACGGTCCTGGGCGCGCCAGCCTCAGGACTTCTTTTTGCCGGAGATGATGCTCCGCAGGTCCGGTCTTTTAGAGGAGGGCTGAGAAGTGCGGCGAGCCGCTCCCCAGTCTCTTCGAGGGGGGGCACGATTTGTCACACTCTCCTTCTGGGCTTCTCGCCTCAGAGAAACCGAACTTGGTCGGGACTGGGTGGCCGACAGTCCCGACGCTTGAGCACGGCGGGGGAGGAACCTCACAAACGCTTCCTCATAGCGTTTCGCCTCCCGAAACCTAGTGGCGACGGTGTTGACGGCATCGCCAAAAAGGCCAGAAGGCGAGACAGGGGCATCGAGTAGGAAAGCTCGATCTTTTTACTTGATGCCAGTGAGGTTCAGCCACAGATGTCTCTCCGTGGAGACCATAGCAGCCATAGAACGACCGATGGCACGAGCCGTCTGCTTAGTCGCGCGCAGAGACAGATCTGTGGCTCGGCGAAGTTCTAAAAACGCCTCTTCATCAATGGACCCCCCTGTGCTCAAGTCTTTTAGCAGGTCAGCCTGGTACGCCTGCAGAACCGCCATGGTGTGCAGGGCAGCACCAGCCTGACCCGCGGCCTGAAAAGCTTTCCCCACCAGTGAAGATGTCATTCTGCATGGCTTACTGGGGAGTGCAGGCTTTTTAAGAGACAATGAAGTCCCAGGGGAGAGATAGCCCGCAAGCGTCTCTTCCACCTGGGGCATCATCATATAGCCCCGTGACTTTGAATCAACGATAGTCGAATAAATCGATGTCGACGGAACGAAGACACGGGACGAATATGGCTTACTCCACGACCGTACTAGATCATCGTGGAGATCACCGAAAAAGGGGAGAGACCGTCGCTGAGGCCCCTTCCCTTGGCCACCCGACAGAAATCTGTCGTCTAATTTTGAGCGTTTGGGAGCCTCTTGCTATTGTGGCCAGTCTAGCTTTAATCGATCGACTGCACGAGTTACCACTTCGAGTAGCTCCTCATACGCTTTATCATCGCGGGAGGAACGCTCTGAGGTGGCACTTTCCATCTCAACAGAGGCAACAGATGAAGTCTCCTCGGGCAGTTCAGAAGAAGCGCCGGGGCGCGCTTGAGAAACGGACGCGAGGGCTTCATGATCTGGCGAGAGCGCGAGAGAAAGGGGCGGAGTCGTGCCACGCGCCTCGGCCAGATCGACACGCGACCCCCAGGATCTTAATGAGGGAGAATCTGCCGGCTCGTAATTTTTTAAAAACGCGAGCCGTGCGCGAAGCACTTTAATCGATAACATGTCACAGTGCTCGCATTCTCCCTCGAGCCCGAGGACAGCGTGCTCTTCTCCCAAACACTCAAAACAGAATCTGTGAGGATCATCCTCTGAGATGAGCCTCTGACACGGAGGTAGGCATCTCTTATTTGATTCTGTCATTCTCTCTTTTTATTTTTTATTTTAATTTTAATATTCTACTGCAACGCAATGTTTCATTTACTCAGCTCCAACACACACATACACACACAATGCGGTCCTTGAAGACAAAGAAACCTGAGGGAGTTTCCGTGTCACATCTATTTATAACCTTCAGGTGCGTGTAATATGTGACGTCACCTACCGAGGTTATTTAAGCCAATTCTTGGCGTGTTTGACACACGTGCTTCACAACCGGTCGAACAAAGAATGTTCTCATTAGCGCTATTGAGCGCAGCATCGAGAGTAGCTTTTGATAAGGGAACAGACAGCTGCTTTGGTAACTTGTTATACTGATAGTTATAGCTAAATACATTGCAATGGATTAGCTAGCTAAAATATATGTGGTGTGTACTTAGCTATTACACAATATTCCCATACCTCATTCTCAGTAACGTTACATGGTTTATTTATTTTTATTTTTTTGCATCCCTCTCTGACTAGCAGTTAAATATAGTCCGCTGTGCAGCTTTTCTCTTTATTTTTGGCGCTAACTTTACCCGTGTGCTCGCCCATTCAAACACCACTCGCGTTGTTTTGGTGAAAGTGCGACTCGTTGGTTGGGCGTTACTAATCGGTTCAATGGAGGGGGAGTATTTTTGTCTGATTTATTATGACAAACTCATATTTGATTTGGAACAAAATTATTGTTACAAAATAAATGAATTCTACATATTTTTCATTTGATCTGCTGTGATTTTCATGTTGAAATATTGGGGGGGTTGTAACTGATGGATTTGAATATTGGGGGGGTTACATAAACTACGCCCCTGGGTACATGTAACGTATTTTATGTGTTGCTACAAGTAACCTGTACTCATTTTAGTTAGGTTTTATGAAATTTATGTTCATAGTAAATTTAACCTAATCAAATGTGAATAAACATTTTAATTAAATCCTGGCTATAACCTCAGAAAATAAATCTAGATGTCTGTATTCTAAGCAGGACAGTAAATCACTTTACATAAACAGAATTTGTCAATAACAATTACAAATTCAATTGAAGAAGAAAAATATGGGAAGACAGATTAAAGACAATAATATTTATTCAATGTCAACTAGTGTCACTTTTAACAGTGCCTACAAAACATACACAATAGGATGCATGGGGTCCAATCCCACAAAGAGCCTCTGATATATCTCAGAAGTATGCACCAGTTTTGAGGTATATTTGAGGTCGTGGGCATAGATAGTCAAAACAGTAGGCAGCATGCTTTCGACAGGTTTGGCACACCTCTGACCACGGGCTGTCCTTCTACTGTATGATAATCCCAATCGTGTTTGGCTGATGGCACGTGTATATTTTCAGTGGGGAACTGCCAAGCGTGCACCTCTGTTTCATCATGACTCTATTGGTGGAGACAAAAAAGAATCAAGAGTTTCGTCAGACAAACAGGTAATGCGATGAATATATCAGACAGGCAGGCCCGTCGTGACAAGGCAGGCAAACCAAGCAATTGCTTGGGGCCCCGAGCTGACCTGGGGCCCCAAGACAACGACTGGTTAAGAATAAAATTCAATAACACTGTGTGAGTGCCCCTTTCATCGTCAATGCAGTAAAGTGTAATGACACTGTTATCGGGATCCCCCTCAAGGGGGCCCTTCTCAGTAGTCACTGACAGCAGCCAGCCAACCACGTGATCTCTGCTGCCAGCAAAATACAAAACCTCCTCGGCAGTCATGAAGCTGAATTATGCTTCAGGAAGCCAGAAGAGAAAGGAAGTGGAGGATAAGAAAAAAAGATAGTGGTAAGTGATAAATTACACTGGATAAAATAGCTCTACTTGTCAGTCTTGTACAAATGGTGTAATTTTGCAGCAGGTAGGCTAGCAAAAATATGTTTATGTTAGCTTCCTGCCTGACGGCAAATGCTGCTTGTAACGAACAGTTAATGCAACCTTTTTTTTTCGAACGGAAGGAATATGGTTACTGTAATATGTTTTTTAACGGGATAAGGAAGACACAGAACAGAAATCACATACTGCAAGGAGTCAGCAGTGTTTTGATTTGAGGGCATGGGCAAACGTTGTGGCGTGTGTCGATTGCAAGATAAAACTAGGGCCCTATGATTTCCGCAATGCAGAAAACACGGAGGGAATCACGGAATCCAGTCATAAAAACGGAATTTACAGTTTAAAGCAGAATGACACATAATTTGCCAAATTTTGAATGAATTAATTAAAATTAGGTCATTGCACTTACATCAAATCACGATATGGACTAATATCTGTAAATATTAAGCCGGAACAGTCTATTTAAATATGAGTCCTGAATGTTCTGCGTGTCTCTGTTAATGAATGGAGCACAAGCGTGACTTCCTTTATTAACACACACTGAAGCGTGCGTGACACTCGTGGTGTTTTCAGCATCTGCTGTCTCACTAGGACATGAACACATGAACAACATCTCCAGAACTGCTCTGACAGTCACTTCACTAACTTCAGTCAATTTCACTAAGCATTTGACCGTTTGATTTGAGTAAAACTAGCGTCACATCACATACACAGAACTGTAAAGGTACGTCAACCTGTCAAAATAAAAGTCGTTTTTTAGACAAGTATTTGCCATAGATGTATTACTATTGTTCAGCAGAATGTACATATCCTACTACAAAAAAAAAAAAAATCAAACATTATTATTTAAAAAAATAATATTTTTAAGGTTTAATCACACAAAATTTCTTCCATGTTTTATTTTTAATAGTAAATCCCCTTTGTTTACCAAAAAGTTAAGTTTGCTTAATTTTCAATAATTAAAATATAAATTAAATTAATGTTTTGTGTTAAATGTTTTATGTGCATCTCAGAAAATGCTTTATTTTAAACACCAACTGAATGGCACTTAAATGCACTTGATTCATCTGTCAATTTTATTGTCTTTGTTCACAGTACAAGTACAGACAGAGAAACAAAGGGGAATAATTAAATGTTTATTTATGATGTGCATTGCATTCTATGCATTTAAAAAAAAAAATTTTTTCTAAAAAAGGAAACTTAGTTGTTCGTTTTAAGAGACCCAGGAGTCTTATTTTCTCTTGCATAATTAATATTGCAATATTAAGCAAAAATGCATTTTATCCGAATTTTTGGTAGAATACTCGATTACTAAAATATTGGATAGCTACAGCCCTAGATGAAAGTGGCATAGCAAATAGCATGCTATAATATTCCACCGTGCTAATCTATTTACCAAATGGGGGTTATGAAAACCACACAATAAATTCTGTGCATCAAACATTAGCTTGGGATGTTTTTAAGCATTGGTAGTGAAAGCAGGTGCCTGTATCCCTTCCCTTCTAATATCAAAATATGGAAATGCTAACATATCTTTAAGTTTTCGGTAAACTTTATAATTAGTAAAAATACTGTTTGCTAACAGTTAAATGACAATTAACTAAAGATTAATTAACTATTAATTTATTTATTTGTTATTATAAAGTGTCTACCATCTAACTTAGCAACTATGGTTTTGGGAAACGCACCCCTGAGCTGTTAATAGTGACCTCTTTCAATATACTAACAGTGAAAATTATAAAACGTACTTCACAAGTAATTTCAGATGCGTGCGTGCGGGGGGTGGGGGGTTGGGCCTCTATGTCCATTTTGCTTGGGGCCCCCAAGTTCCTTCAAACGGCCCTGCAGACAGGTAGAAGACAGATAAGACACAAAGTCAAAATTCCACTTTTGTTGCTTAAGGTGATGGATACTAGACGGATACTTTGACTAGAGCATGTGACCAGAGTGAAGTCTACCATGACAATGCCATACTTTACTATCATGATAAGGTCTCCTTTTCTCTCCCCCATGTACTCAATCAGGCATCTCAGTATCACTTCTCTCCTTTTCTCCACATAGGCAGACGGATCCTGTCAACAAGTAAAATCTGATCAAAATTCACTGCCTGATGACAGTAGCACAAATCAGAGACTGCTGTAAAAGGTTCTACTATACATAAACCACTACCACCGTACTGTACAAGATCTCACATTATCACTAGCATCTCAGAAAATATAGATTTAACTGACCAAGTAGGCTGTATTTATCAATATGAATCAAGCTTCTATTAGTGCAGTAGTAGAAGGAGGCAGAAAGGTGATCGTATCTGCCTTCTATTGGTGGTTGGTACATAAAACCTACTTCAGAAATGTAATTGTATGAAGCCAACACTATTGTTTACTTACCTGGGAATAATTATAGCTGTAACTCTATCTATTCTGAAGTTTTTCTTAGCTGTATATAAGAAGTTTGAAGACCCCAGGTAACAAAAACGCTTGGTAACCTAAAGACCAGAAAAAAATATGCATGTTAGAATAAGTTTAAAAACCAGTAGTAAAGGTAAAATATTTAATTAATAGGTTAAAAATAGTTTTATGGTTTTGAGCCAGTGCTATCAAATGCACTTACATCTCTGCTGCTGATGACATGAGCACCGCCCGAGAGCTGCATGCCCCACCGTAGACTGTGTTATTATGATGAAATTAAATAAGTCACCTTTATTTACAGTACATTTTGACCAATAATATAACTTTAATTGTTTGTTAGCCTTAACTTAAACTAGCATAGCCAGTTAATAATGTCAACGTGTGCTGTCTAGAACTTTTACTTTACCATTGAATGTCAAATATTAGTTTCTGTTAACTGTCACCCAGCCCCTCAGTGGGACACCTATGTTTATTTCACTATTACAGTTAAATCCTAATCTAATCATGACAAATTATATATTGTTGGAAAGGTCTAAGACTGCTAAATAGATATTTTACCAATCTTTTGAAGAAATTATATATCACTTGAAAACATAAAATCTCAAATTGCATCCTTTGAAACCCATTTTAAATTAATCTACCATGAAAATTGTACATCAAAATCATGTTACAGAATTTTGTATCGTTAATTATAGGTTTGGATCATGCACTTTCAAGTCTATGTTCAAAAATGTGAATGGCAGTTAACAGGTTACGTTAACGCTAACAACCGATTAAGTGATATTATTGGTAAAATTAAAGCCAAAGTAGTCTTAAAACATAATAGGCATGACTAAAGCACTTGTTTAATTTCATGTTAACAACATGGTCTCAACTGCCTTCAAGACCTCACTGCTTAGCACTGTGCAGCCAACTTAGCTTTTGCCATGTGTGCAGGATAGCTAGCTACACAGTACAATTTGCAAATCTTACTTTAGCTCCCTAGTTGAGTAAACGATTTCGCGTGACTTTACATCACCAATAAATTGGCAAAACTTGCACAACTTACTGTCTTAATCACAGTATCAATGCTCAATCATGCTCAAAATGTGAGTGCTGAATCCAATGTTTCTTAGTCTAAACGGTATCCTATAAGCTTCACTTTGTCATATTATATCCTAATGATGAAATATTTTGTAGGACAATCACAAATGTGAAATTCTTTTCTTTTTTGTTGCTCGCTTTTCAGTGTAATTGTGCTCATGGTATTTTGTATGGTGAAATTTAATTATCATCAGGGTGCAAAAGTGGCTCAGAAATTTGAACTTTTTGGCTAACCTTATATTTAATTATTTGACACTCAGAATATATATATATGTATATGTGTGTGTGTGTGTGTGTGTGTGTGTAAGGCCTCTGAGACCATTATTTTCCCAGACTTTCTATAGAGAATCCCTGCTATCACAGATCTTTTGTCTAAAATTGCAGTTAAGCTGTCATAACTTCAGGAATTGTCTGGCTGTGTGAAGAGTTTAAAATGGGGTCTGACTATTTCTGGCACCCACCCAGTGTTTATCAGTGTCCACTC
Source organism: Carassius auratus (assembly GCF_003368295.1). Classification (NCBI taxonomy): domain Eukaryota; kingdom Metazoa; phylum Chordata; class Actinopteri; order Cypriniformes; family Cyprinidae; genus Carassius; species Carassius auratus. Next base: position 17,559,493 of record NC_039285.1, read on the forward strand.
TTCCAGCAAAAAAAGAGTGTTTAGCAAAAAAGACTTGATGGGGTCCTATCATGCTCCTGTGCGTCTGAAAGTGGAAACTGGAAAAATTGATTCAGGAAAATAAATTGCAGTCATTTCAGTTTCACACAATTTCAAAGTGAATGAGATAAAAGGCATCTATTTGAAATAGGTTTCTGTTCTTCTGAAGAGAGGAGGATCTTACCCCCTTCTGGTTGTACATTTAATCGAGGCTCTGCATGTCCTGAAATTTGATTGCTTCAGGATAGATGTCTTCATACAACCACACTCTCAGTAGCACTAAAGAGTAAAAAGGCATAGCTGTCAATCAAACCATCCTGTCCACAATGACGGATGGGAGAGGCAGGAGCTGCTTATGATGCTCCCCTCAGCACAGCAGAGCAGTACACACAGAACTATACATCACCAGCCTCCATCTGCTCTTGTACACAGCAGATGAGATGAGTCTTTCAGCTCTCACAATGAATGGCTGGAAAAATTCTGGAATGAGTAATTGTGATGGACACTGAACTGCTTAGAATTTTTGCTTAGTTTAATTTATAGTAACTTACTTTTGCAGCTTTTTTATTTCAATACTGCCTACAGAACATTAAAATGCTCATAAAAGTCATATCTAAATAGCTAAACAGGAAGAGGAACTCTGTACATCAGATGTCAAATCAATCCACAGTCTAAGGTTTAATGAACTCAGAAAAACAGAATCAAAATCCAGTAAGTATTTTACTAATATATCAATTAACAATTACACAGTAATTGTAAGGGATTTCAGTATATTTATTTTTGTATTCTAATATTGCAGATAACTAGGTTCACATGTGCCATTAAAATCAATCACAATGTAGCCTTGCAAATCATTTAATTGCTATTGATGTACAACAGTGAATCACTGTTTGCCGATACCATATGAATGAGAGGTGCCATACACTGAATTATTCCTGTCACAAAATTAGTTTTCTTTCTTCTTCTTCTTCAAAAATAGAAAAACCCTAGGCTTGGCATATACAATTATATGTTGTTAAATAACATAAAACTGTAATGCCATCATCTATCATTATTGTTATGCTTTCATTATTTATGAAGGTGGAAGGTGTTTTTATTTTCTTAAATTTCTGACAAGAACTAGGCATGAGATGTTTCTGTACCTATATAAACCACAACATTAAATCAGCTTTACCGCAAGTTTACAAGTATTGGCTTATCTTTATGCGGAAGTTCCATGCATATGGTCAATTGGTTTACAGGCTATGTGACAGGTCCTCTCACTGACAAATGATTGCTATGTAAGTTATTCTCTTGTCATGCATGTCTTCTCCATGTACACACACATATAACGATTCACGGGAGAACTGTATCATGTCCAACTTTTTAACTGGAACATAAAACCTGACCTGCACAACAGAACATATTAATCCATCAATACAAATAAAGCACTACACAAAAAGCACAATTCAAAACACTCAAAATGGTGGCAGAACAGGCATTTTGTACTCGCAACTTCAGTGTTTTATACAATCACATTTTATTATAAACGGAATACATTAGTATTTCATTAATAACAGTTGTTATATTAGCTTTTGCTATGTAATGGCAGACTCCTGTACTAATCAGCAGATACAGTAATGAGATCAACAACTCACCAACAGATATAGTTACTTCACCCAAAATGGTTCGTTTGGGATGCAGCTCAGATAAGTTTCATTATTTCTTACTTTTTTAGTGTCTTTCAATAAACTTTTAACAAGTTAAACAACATTAATCACTCGATTTCTCAGCTTCCTCACCTGACCGTTACCGTTCAAATTATGCACGCTACAGTGTCACACGCACTACATTCGGATTTATTAAAGGAGAAACGTCACGACAATACCATTACAGATGTTTGTGTTTCTATGAATTCTTAGTCACATGTAATACATTTAACTTATTTGGATATTATATAATTCAAAATATTTGCATTACTGTATTATGATTTATATATATATATATATATAAATATATATATATATATATATATATATATTTGTGTATATGTAGGCTGCATTTTTATGGGTTACAAGTACACACACACACACACACAGTGCTACTCGAAAAAAGTAAAGTTACTCTTAAAAAGTAATTAACAGAATCAAATAAGATCCTACAGGACAAAAGTGAATTTCCATTCAAATCAATCAGAATGTCCAATAGGATTCTAAGAATCCAGTAAGATCCAATAGGACAAAGTGAAATAGAAGCTGTGTCCAAATTCAGGGTCTACATCCTTCGGAGGACGCATTTGAAGGATGTAACGTCACAGCGCTGCGACGAAGGCTGTCCAAATTCGTAGGATCCTTCAAATGCGGCCCACAAATGCGTCCTCCTTTTCCCCGAATTGGAAGGATGGGTGTGGTGGATCCTTTCGCGTCCTACCTATCCCATAATTCTTTTCGGCAGGACGAAGCCAGCGGTAGCGGAGTGGGGGAGGAGTATTATTTTCGATGTTTTTTAAAAACTGGCTTTTCAAAAATATATATTTTCAGTGGTTTTCTAGTTAGGCATTTTGTTTTAGCGTTAAGCATTTTTTTTTTTACATTTGTACGTGTATATATAAAAAAACAAAAAAGTTTACTTTCGTAAACTAGCTTCTTCCTTACTGCCTGTGTGAATATCCCCTTACACACAGCTTATTTGTTAGTGATTGAAGCTGTTTTTAACGCTTCTAAGGATGAAAGAGCAGACAGAAGTGTTTATAAAGCTCCGGGGAGAGAACGATGAGCTCTTCACCCGTGTCTTGCTTAGCAGCTGTCACGGTTGCTAGGCGACAGGATATGAGCAACGGTTAAGGGAGGGAACTGAAAGAAGGGTAGGCTGTCCAAATTCACAAACACCGACTTTTTGCGGTCGTCGGAGGACCCATCCTCCTTCAACCGGGTAGGAAGGATCCTAAGGAGGATGCAGACCCTGAATTTGGACACAGCTAGAGTCTGGGAACATGACGTCAGCAACGCAATGCATTCTGGGACTTTAGGACACGGGCGCTGCTGTATGTATTGTATTGGATTGATAATAGACTGTTTTGTTTGCTCTCTACAGCTAAAAAATAAGTTACAATGGTAAAACCTTGTTGTGTAATTAACTGCCATACTCGTACTCATTACAGTCATGGAAAAGTAATTTGAATGGAGTGCGATTTTTCAGCTTTCCCGCTGGAAAACCGCACCTTGATCTCAGGTCTCCAAGTTAACAAAGCGGCGTCATATAGCTTGGTTAGCAGCAGTAAGAAGGAAAAGAAGGATTGTCCCTTTGGTCTGATATATACACACGTATGTATGTGCATTTATATATATATATATATATATATATAAATATACAGAAATGTACGTTATATAAACAACTTTTTTTTGGATGTGATTAATCGATTTGACAGACATAACGTTACATTAAATGTTACCTATGCATGAACCACATCTCCTGCATTATCAGTGTTATGCATATTGCATACCACCTGTTACAGTTATAAACGGCAAAATTGATCAGTTCTGTATCTCTTTATTTGTGCATCATACACTGAGGTTAATTTGTACAGTTTACAATAACGCATATTAAAAAGCAAAGGGACAGTGTAACTCGCTCGTTGACGCGGAAAATGTGTAGGTTCTGCACCCATCCATTTGTAAATTGCAGGTGAGACTCGAGAGATTTAGCATTTTTAAACTGATCAGAGGTGTACGCTCTGACACTACAAACAAGGTTAGAAAACACATTGGGGAAGGTTACAAGCAGCTGCTCTTTAAGATCATCCGACCACTCTTTGTGTTCGTGCAGATTGAGTTCGTTGATTGTCTTGATTTTTTTTTCTAAATGCCGCATCTTTGCTTCCTTGTTGAGTTTTTCTTTATATGTAATCTTACACTTGATCTGTATGTCATGTCACTTTCACTTTTACTGATAAGCGTGTCCTCAAAAATGGCCGCGACTACCCAGAATGCAATGTGCAGTGACGTTGTTTCCCAAGCTGTATTCCATTAAAATCAATCAGAATGTCCAATAGGATTCTAACAATCCAGTAAGATCCAATAGGACAAAGTGAAATTCCATTCAAATAAATCAGAATGTCCAATAGGATTCTAAGAATCCAGTAAGATCCAATAGAACAGAGTGAAATTCCATTAAAATCAATCAGAATGTCCAATAGGATTCTAAGAATCCGGTAAAATCCAATAGGACAAAGTGAAATTCCAATAGGATTTTTTGAGAAGGGTACTCTTTTTAAACACTCAAATCCCTCACATGTCACACCTGGACTCATTTAGTGTGTTTTTGCCCGTGACCCAGTTTCTGTCTTCCGTGTTTAGTTTGATTAGTTCCCAGGTGTGTCTATTATCTTCCTCATGTGTTCCATGTCCCTGTTAATTTAATGATTCCATCCACCTGTGTTTCCCCAATTATCTGTTGTACATAAGCCTTGTCCTTTCAGTTCTGTTTTGTCGGGTCTCCTCACTTGTGACTAACTCACTCACTTACGTGTGTCTATCGCTGTGCTCCATGAGTTGTATATATTAAAAGCCTTATTTTGTTTATCCTCGGCTCCGTGTTTCTTCCGGCAGCGTAAACCGTGACAGAAGACCCGACCTAAAAAAGAAAGTTTAAAACTGCGTGTTTTTCCCTCCGTTTTGCTTTCGTTTTTTTCACAGTCTTTTCTTTTCTTAGTTTCTATGGATCCCCTCTATCGTCCCGAATTCCTCATCCTCCTGCTGAAGCAGGAAGGACGTTCTCTCGAGGACCATACCAGACAGTTTCTTCTATTAGCTAATGCCACCAGCTACCCGGACGACGCGCTCTGCACCTTCTACAACACCAGCCTGAACTCCAAGTGCAGAGCGTTGTCGCCCGAAGATGGTCCTCGGGAGGATTTCGCCGCATTCGTGGAGTGGACTCTGGTGAGAAATGGCTCCCCTTTCACCGTCTGCCCCATAGAGGATCTCGCCAGTCCCACTCCCGACCCAGAGACCAGCCAGCCACCACCCCGCCACACGGAGCCAGAGTCCACCGCAGCCGCAGAGCCCGAGCCATTCACCGACAGGAAGCAGGATCTCGAGAGCGCGACTGACCAGGTGTGTGAGCCGGCAACACCGTGCATCGTGGGAGTCCTCATGGAGATCGAGGGCGTGGAGGAAAGCCCTGCCCACACTCCTGCGACTGAGGGTGAGCTATATGCAGTCTCTGAAGATCGTATGGAGCAAGTTCTGGATCTGATGGACTGGTCTATGGAGGTAATCCCTAATTTTCCTGTTTCCCCGCTGGTTCCGTCCAGCCCTGATTCCCCTGTATACCCTCTCAGTCTCCCACTCCTACCTCCTCCAGTCATTTCCTCTGCTCCATCTCCGCTGGTTCCGCCCAGCCCTGAGTTTTCTGTTTCTTCACTGGTTCTGCCCAGCCCTGAGTTTTCTGTTTCTCCGCTGGTTCTGCCCAGCCCTGAGTTTTCTGTTTCTCCGCTGGTTCCGCACAGCCCTGAGTTTTCTGTTTCTCCGCTGGTTCCGCCCAGCCCTGAGTCTTCTGTTTCTCCGCTGGTTCCGCCCAGCCCTGAGTCTTCTGTTTCTCCGCTGGTTCCGCCCAGCCCTGAATCTTCTGTGTGTCCGCTGGTTCCGCCCAGCCCTGAATCTTCTGTGTGTTCGCTGGTTCCGCCCAGCTCTGAATCTTCTGTGTGTCCGCTGGTTCCGCCCAGCTCTGAATCTTCTGTATCTCCTGTGTTCCCTCCCAGCCTCCCTCTCCCACCTCCTCCAGGACCTGCTGGTCCCTCTGCCCCACTTTCGCTGGTTCCGTCCAGTCCTGATCCTCCTGTCCTTCCTCCCATCCTTCTCCTCTCTCCTCCTCCTAGACCAGCCAGTTCCTCGTCATCCCTGCTGGTGCCAGTCAGTCCCGCAGCTCACCCTCAGTCCGCGCCATCGGGGCGCGATGGTTCGCCGCTGGACTGCCAGTCTCCAGCTCCGCCTTGGCGCGTTAAGGCCCTGTCTCCGCCTCCAGCCTCCGAGCCCTGGACTCCTCCTCGGCCCTTCGACCCAGCGGCTCCGCCTTGGCTCTTAGCTCCCTCGTCTCCACCGTGGCCTGTCATCCCACCTGCTCCACCGGGCTCCCTCGTCCCTCCGGCTCCACCTTGGTCAGTCGTCGACCATCCGCCGCCTCGGGACTCCACTCCTCCAGTTCCACCTCGTCTTTCCATCCCTCCGGCTCTGTCAGGCTCCTCCTTCCCTCCGGTTCCACCTCCATCCTCGGTCGCTCCGGCTCCACAGCGGTCTGCCAGGACCCCACCTCCGCCTTGGTCGCCTGAGCTTTCTGCTCCACCTAGGCCCTCCGGAACCTCGACGTCCCCCTGGCTCTGCGGCTGTGCTGCTCCATCTTGGGCTCCTCACCCACCGGTGCAGTCTCCGCCTGTCGGCCCCCTGGTGTCGTCGACCCTTCCTTCACCATGGCTCCTCCAGCCGTCGACTCCACCTTGGATCTCCGTCCTGGCTGGTCTCTGGTGGACCATCTGGCTCCTCCTGCTCCTGTCTCCTCCCTGGCTCCTCCCTCCGTCGTCTCCTCCCTGGCTCCCCCTTCTGTGGTCCCTGTCTGCTGGCCCCCTCCTGGGAGTCCGTCCTCCACCGGAACCTCCTCCCAAGTTCCCACCCACTCACTTACGTGTGTCTATCGCTGTGCTCCATGAGTTGTATATATTAAAAGCCTTATTTTGTTTATCCTCGGCTCCGTGTTTCTTCCGGCAGCGTAAACCGTGACATCACACAGTTTAATCTGACCCAATTTTATATACATGTAATTCAGCCAATAAGGCTGATCATTACAAGCCAATCTAAGAAAATCTAACAGCTGAGCGTTATTTTCCAGAAAACGCACCACTATGAAATAGTTGCAGGTCTGTTCCTGGTCCAATTACGGTTCCATATCACTTCTCCAAAATATTTTTAAGTTACTCGAAGCAAGGCATTGGGACTCTGCAAGTGTCAGATGAAGTGCTGTTAAATTGGACAAACTAGCCTATAGAGGATTTCTTGTTACCTAGCTGACAAACACCAAAAACCTTTGTACTGGACTTTTTTAATATTATATTCAAGTGTCTGAAAACAAAAGAGATTACAACCTTTCTAAATATGTGGTCAATTTATGTATAAAACATCAAGTATAAACCATCTATAATATCACATCTTGATAAGATGTAAATGCACTTCAAAGCTGCATTTGAAGGAGCCTTCAAAATGTAATAGCCTTTATTGTGTCACTGTGACACATCTTGGAATGCAGTCTCCGATGGATGCCCCAGAATTGGGACATAGCTATACATTTTATTTCTCCAATAACTACATTAGTATCTATGGCTCAAGCCTCAATTACTAGTACTAAATTTATTTTGTTATTAGCAATTGTGACGAGGCGTGATGGAAAACTCATCACAAGAAATGATGGCAGGGCTGCAATAGCACCTCTGTGCAAAGGTGGATTTATTGACACTGTTTGTACGATTCAGAATATTTACAGTCCACCAAAGTGCACAAAATGTAATATTGGTAAAAGTAGAGATTTTATATATATATATATATATATATATATATATATATATATATATATATATATATATATATATATAATATTAATTATCACACGCAACACAGTGCTTCACTGTTATAACCCACAAAAGGTAGTACACACAAGACAGGTTTGGCTTTTAAATCCAATTCCCCACTCCACATGGACTCTACGATATATTTCCATGGGTAAGTATTAACACTATGCACATACAGTACATAAGTAACAAACACAAGACTCATATAATCTTCAGTATTATAACAGATAAACCTAAACAAAAATATTCATCATATTATACAATATGTGTATTATTATCATTCCTGTTAACTTGGGTTTTAGTATTTCCAACTCACCCCCAAAGTGACAATTTCCAGTCCAGTTACAGGTGCAATCTCGCATGCGCAACGCAGGAATTTAGTGTCTTCTGGCTTTCTAGCCCTTTATCGGAATTTGCCATTTGCTTCTGGAAACCTGGACTGTGATTACCGCGCAGACAGACAAGGAACAACGATACATAATATGTGCAGATGAGTTCAATAAATTCTTACATATAACCTTATCTGATGTCTGTGTGTGCTTATTGTGGGATATTAACTTAGGATGTGGTAATCGGTTGGATATGTGTGTTTTATGTATGCAACTAAAACTCAACAGAAAATGGGGGGTAGTGGAACATGTATGGTTAAAATGTAGTGCTGCTCCGATTGTGACAGAGCTCTCTGTCACAGCAATGCTTGCACTAAGATGTGTAAGAAATTAGTTCTACTTATCCCATCACCTGAAATTCCTTTTTAAACAAAACCCAACATATGACAAGACAAAAAGCTGCTAACAGCATAACTGTCAACTGTCACCAACTAAACATACATACTTCAGAAATTATAGCATTTAAATTTGTGAGATCTCAGGTGCAAAACTACTAAACAAAAATAATGTTTAGTAGTAATTGCTGCAAACTGAAGTTAATTTCAAGGTGGTGATACCATGGAAATAAAGTTTGTGGGTCCCACTTTATATTATGTGTATTTAACTACTGTGTACTAGATGCAGTTTTTCGGGAGGGAGATGAGAGGTTTTGTGGAATGGTAAGGTTTAAGGCAAGGGTAAAGGGTCAACAGTGTAATTGCATATGTAATTACATTAATTATATTCAGTTTTTATAACATCATTTTGTAAATGTACTTTTTTAATACATTACAATGTAAAATATGTATACACAATATGTGCATTGTATCAATTGATTTTATGTTATTACATAGTAGTTAAACACACTTATTATGAGTCCATTTGCAATATTTTGCAACTTTTAGATGAAAACTTTGCTCCCTTTCCCCCGCCCATCTATCCTCCGTAGTATTCTCCTCTCTTCCCTCACCTACCCATTTCTCATCTCTGGATGTGAATGCAGCAACTGACACTTTATGCTCTACTTTAACCTCTTGTCTAGATTATAGTCCTCTCTCCTCCAGGCCATCGGACCAAACTCAGGGCAGCAGAGAGAAAATGGTGCAAATCAAAAGATATGTCAGACCTGAGGATGTATCAGTCTTTGCTTTCATCTTTCTATGTTGAAGTCCATACTGCCAAATCTTCATACTTCCACAACAAGATCAACAGTGCTCCAGACACACTTAATCTTTTTAAAACACTAAATTCTCTACTCTGTCCCTCTCCTCCACCTCCCACCACTTATATAACAGCTGATGTTTTCGCCACATTCTTCACAGACAGAACCAGATTGATAAGTAGTCAATTCTCAGCCCCCCACACACAAGACTCCAAACCAACCACACTCACGGCTAAAACTCCCATCTACTCCTTCTGTCCCCTCACTGAAGCAGAAAAATCAAAACTTCTCCTCTCCAGCCATGCTACAACATGTCCTCTAGACCCAATCCCCTCACACCTCCTCCAAGTGATCTCTCCTACACTTTTACCAGCACGCGGACACATCATCAACACATCTCTCCTCACAGGCACCTTGCCCAGTGTTTTCAAGCAGACTCGGGTAACCTCACTGTAAAAAACAAAACAAAAAATACATTGAACACTTCACTTACAGATAGCTTCAGACCTGTCTTTCTCCTTTCATTCATAGCGAAACCCCCCGAAAGAGTTGTTTTCAACAAGATATCATTGTTTCTTTCACAGAATAACAAACTGGACACTAACCAGTCAGGTTTCAGGAGTGACCATTCAATGGAGACTGCACTACTGTAAGTCACAGAAGCACTGCAGATTGCAAAAGCTGATTCCAAATCAATGCTGGATCTATCTGCTGCTTTTGACACTGTAAATCATCTGATCCTTCTTCTGCCCTCTCATCACTGGGCATTACAGGGATTCCACTTCGCTGGTTTGAATCCTATCTTACTAATAGGTCTTTCATGGTGGCTTGGGGAGGGGAGGTATCCAAAACACATCAACTTGTCACTGGGGTTCCTCAGGGATCAGTTCTTGGACCCTTCCTCTTCTGCATATACACGATATCACTGGGTACCATCATACAGCTCAACCTGGGACATACTTAGCTTCTTGTCTTCCCTGCCACTACAAATCTACAGTATGATTTTTCATAATCGAGCTAGGCTCTTCTACAATTTCCCCATCAACTTCAGTCAGAAATCTTAGCGAAACCTTTGATGACCAGCTTACCTTCAAAGACCACATTGCAAAGACTGCTTGATCTTGCAGGTTTGCATTGCACAACACCAGAAAGATCAGTCCCTTTCCAATGGAGCTGGCAGCATGCCTGGACTTCTTGTCCAGGCCCTTGTCATTTATAGGCTGGACTACTGCAATGCTCTTCTGCCTGGATTTCCATCAAATACAATCAAATCTCCACAAATGATTCAGAATGCAGCGGCACAACTGGTCTTCTTTGCATCAAGTTCAAGACATTTATGCTTGCAAATAGAACAGACACAAGACACAGCCTCAGCACCCTTCTACTACCTCTCACTTTTATCTAACCACATCCCCTCCAGAAGTCTGAGATCCACTAGTGAACGATGCCTCATGGTAACATCACAGAGAGGAACGCAAATATGACGTAGGTCTGCTGAGCTGCTGGCCATTCGTTTTTTTTATTTTTTTTAGATAAATCTCTTCTTTCATATTCCGATTGAATATAACTTTAAATGTGGCCAGTGTTTTAGAAAACAATGAAGTAAACTTTGGTCAGACTCTAATATAGACAGACATTATATACTTTTGTTACTTTTGGTAATGGTGTAGGGAATTTGAAATATATATTATAAACAATGTACACTCTGTAAACAGTATAAATTTAAAGGCAAATACATCATATTTTTATATTGTATCATATAGTATATTATATTACTATTATTAGTTCCCTAGTATGCTCAGTGATGGGGGGAAGAGAATAAATAATTAAATCTACTGCACTTGCATTAAAACAGGTTATACAAACTTATGTATTTGCTAGAAAGGCAAGTATGAAAGGTGAATGTTTATCAAAACCTTTGTCTAGTCATTCATAAGGTAAAGATTTGAATTGTTGTCTGATAGATGTCAGATGGATCTGTTATATAAATGATCGTTTTTCAAGTTTCTCCACTTTTGCACAGCACAGCAAAATATTTATACCACCATGTCCAAATGCCCGGACCATGCATATATTCACCTTCTCTTGGCTCTACAGCTTGTGGACATTTGTATTTCTTTAAACCCTGAAGTCAGCTGCTTGCCTTTCCTGTGGTTCATGGGCTTGTTGCTCTCAAAAGCTGCATTCCTACTCATCAGGCTGTGCAAATACAGCACTAAGATGAAGAATGAAATGAGATGGAGTGCAGATGTGAGAGTGATCAAAATTCCACACTGGGGTCTCAACTAACAGTTAAAACATTATTTTTTTCTCATTCTGCTGCTCTCTCTTTCCTCTCTTCTTTTAACACATCCAAACTTGTAACTGTCTTATGTACTGTACTTGAAGTCGATCTAAATGTAAAATATTGGCAGGGGATATAGGCCCCTCTAAACTTCAAATTTAATAAACATTTGCCTTCAAGGAAAATGTGAAATGGGGGAAGCAAGAATGTGGAGAAGAGGGTTATTATTGTAATACAGGATGGATTATTATAGGTACAGCCTACACAAAATATGTAGGCCTAAACAGCACTGGAAGAAGACTCAGGTGAAGGATTCATAATTTTTCTAATGTATTTATTTATTTGCTCGATTATTTAAATAAGATTGTCTTTATAATATTTTATTTGAAAATCTTTTTTTTTTTTTTTTGTAGTTTCAAAATTGCTGATGGCATACTGGTGGCAATTGTTCATCTCACTGTTGAATTAGGCCTTTTTTAATCACATTTTGCTTATTCACATAAACCTCTGTTTGAAGGAATGGAAGGATAGATCAGCAGGAGCATAAGGCTGGATCTCAGCAATACAAATTAATGATATTGCATCTTTTAATAAAAATTCTAATAAAATATTTTCAATTCAACAGACTATGACACCGGTTAGAAATACAAATCTAGCGTCTGTCAAATGTATCATGACGTGTCTCCCGTATCCATATAACCAAATTCATTTGAAATGTCAGGGGAACTAAATTTAGTATTCTGTAAGTCTCAGTTGAAACTTGTGTTTTGTGGATAAGGGCTGGTTCATACAGAACGTGGTTTATGAGTTGTTTTTCTATGTAAATGTGATAAACTGCTGTCTTTGGCCTCCGTTTTGTCAGATGCGCATCCAAGAGCAGTGTGATTTTAAAATGGCACTAGAAGTGTGTGAGTGTAGTGGAGAGGTGTGTGAGTGTAACAAGATGCCAAGCAAGGGGGGTGGGGGGGGAGAAGGAAACCGAAACCATGACAGTGCCCCTCCCCTAATGAGCACCCCCTGGCGCTCACAAGGGAGGAACATGGCGAGTGCAGAGGAATTCATCAATGAAAGAGCGGTCCAGAAAGTCCCAGGAGGGGATCCAACTTCTCTCCTCAGGACCATAATCTTCCCAATCAACTAAAAACTGGTGGCCCGACCTCGACGATGCATACCGAGGATTCTACGTACTGTGCGAATGGTGGAATCCTCCACACAAATAGGAACAGGTGAAGGAGTGTGAGAAGATGTGTGTGTAACAGGTTTAATGCATGAAACGTGAAAAACGGGATGGATACGATGAAGATTGGAAGGAAGTTTCAATTTGATCGCGACAGGACTAAAGACCTTGGAAATCTGATAAGGTCCGATGAAGCGGTGGGCCAGTTTGCGGGAAGTAGTCAGGAGAGGTAAATTCTGGGTGTAAAGCCACAATCTCTGACCACAAAGATACTTAGGACTTCTGACACAATGCCTATTGGCATATTTCTGAGTACGGGTCTTAGTATGACAAAGCACAGATTTAACTCTTCTCCAGGTGCACTTACAACAACTGATGAATGCCTTCACTGATGGGACATTGGAATCAGCATCCTATGAGGAGAATAAAGGAGGCTGATAACCAAGGCAACAGTTAAACGGAGAGAGACTGGTAGCAGACGTAGGTAATGAATTATGGGCATATTCTGGCCATGGCAATTGCTCTAACAAAGAAGATGGATTGGGAAAAGCTAAGCTGCGCAGATGGCGGCCAACAATCTGATTGGTTCGTTCAGCCTGGCCATTAGTCTGGGGATGAAACCCAGAGGAGAGGCTGACAGACACGCCAATGAGACGACGTCAGTAGGGAGACCGTGTATCTTAAAGAAGTGATTGACCAAAACCTGAGCCATTTCCTTGGCAGAAGGAAGTTTAAGAAGGGTATGAAATGCGCGGCTTTAGAAAATCGATCCACTATAGTCAGAATGACAGTATTACCTGCTGACGGGGGTACGGCAGTAATAAAATCAAGAGCTACGTGAGACCATGGATGAAATGGAGTGGGTAACGGTCTTAAGAGGCCCGCTGGCGGAGAACTGCTAAATTTGGTCTGAGCGCAGACCGTACATGAAGCAATGAAATGTCATGAGTCACAGTCAAGAGTGGGCCACCAGAAGCGCTGGTGAATTGCAGAAAGCGTGCCCCGAATGCCGGGATGGGCGGTCAGTTTGGAGGAACGTGCCCTGAAGAACTGCTAAACGTGTCGTAACAGGTACAAAAAGGAGGTTCCTGGGAATGTTGCGCAGAGCAATGGAGCGAGTCAGGTTGCGTTTAACCAACCTCTCTAATCCGCAGTCTACCATACAAACTATTCGAGAGGGAGAGATTATTCCCTTGGTGGTGGAGGATTGAGTCTGAGGAATCAAAGAGGCGAGAGTGTGTATCGGCCTTCAAGTTCTTAGATCCAGAGTGATAAGAGATCGAGAAATCAAAACAGGCAAAAAATCAACCCCAACAAGACTGGCGTGCATTAAGTCGCTTAGCAGAACTAATGTATTCCAGGTTACGGTGATCCGTCCACACGATAAATGGTAAGGTAAGTGACCTCTAACCATTGACGCCCCTACCCCAAGGCCAGACGAATGGCTAGCAGCTCACGATTACCTACGTCATAGTTGCGTTTTGCAGGTGAGAGATGGTGGGGAAAAAAAGGCACAGGGTTGCACCCTGTTGTCGGACGATGAGCGTTGGGAGAGGATGGCTCCAATTCCCACCTCTGGCGTGTCGCCCTCAACAATGAATTGTTTCAAGCTATCTGGGGTTATGAGAATAGGAGCTGAGGTAAAAAGGGACTTTAAGTGATCAAAAGCCTTCTGAATGGAATGAGACCACTTAAAACATGACTTGACCGATGTTACAACTGTAAGGGGAGCCGCTACTTGATTGAAGTTACGTATACAACGTTGATAAAAATTTGAAAAGCCCAAAAAACGCTGGAGCGCGACATGAGAGTCTGGGATTGGCCAATCGGTAACCGGCCGTACCTTCGCAGGGTCCATACTAACTCCATCAGCGGAGATCACGGAACCACATCATGTACAGAGTGCTGTTGTCCAAGGACAGTCTCTGAGTGAATTTCACCGTCTTCGTGGAGCCCACCAATGATGGAGAGCCATTCCACGCTGCATTTCGCGAGCCAGAGCAAGGCCAAGCAACTGTAGTGCCCAACCCATCAGACCAGGTGCAAGAGCCGGCGACAGTGCACACAACGAGGGAGCAAGCCTTGGACTGTGTGATCATGGAGAGGAGCTCCGCCCCCTGCACCTCAGCTTCGGGTGAGCTGAGTATTGAATGCTGAAAGGGCCAAAACAAGGAGGGGGCTCTAATAGACTGGGACTCTGACGTAGAGCATTATTTAGCTACTTTTGAACGAATAGCGATGGCGTGTCGGTGGCCAACAACCGACTGGGCAGTTAGGTTAGTACCCCTCTTGTCGGGCAAGGCTAGGGCTGCATATGTATACATGGACATGGTAGACTCACTTGATTATGACAAAGTCAAAGCAGCCATTCTTGCTAAGTATGACATAAATGCAGAGACTTATCGGCTTCAGTTCCGGTCAACAGGAGTGAAGGAGGATGAAACCCCAAAAGAGTTGTATGCCAGACTGAAAGAAAATTATGCCAAGTGGGTGCAGCCACAGCATCATACTAAGGAGGAGATTGGGGAGACAGTCATTTTGGAGCAGTTTTTGCGCATGTTGGCCCCTGATCTGCAAGTATGGATTAAGGAAAGAGGCCCTGTCTCTGCTGCAGAAGCCGCCAACTTAGCAGATACCTTTGTGGCAGCGCAGATTTGTTGTGTTCATGGAGAAGAAAGGCAGTACCCCACTGTTGGTGTTCAAGTTAATGTAAGCGGGCAGGCTTATATATTGGAGTAGGTGTAGTGGATGGTTTGCCGTATCCAATGATTTTGGGCAGAGACTTGCCTCTTCTAGTAGACCTACTCAGAGATGACAATGAAAGCATGATGGTAAAAGAGTGTAGTGTAGCTTTGACCCGGGCTAAGGCTCAGAAACAAAATGCAGATAGTCAGTCCTTGAGTATGTTACCTTACTTTGGAGTAGATTTGGAAGCTCATCCAGGTAAGTCGAGGAAACCTAAAAGACAAGAAAGATTAGAGAAACTTTGTTTTACTGTGACGCATTGTGAGGAACCTAGTGTAGAACAAGAGATGGCTCCAGTAGACATACCTCAGGGGATTGGATTGTGGCAGCAAGAGGATTCCGTGATTGGTTCGCTATATAGGCAGGCTCAGGAAGAGGGACAAGATAAGAACTCTACCGCAGGTGGTTTAGGGAATTTGATGTTTGTTAAAGATGGGGTGTTGTATAAGGGGAAGGGGATAGAGGCTCGCATAGTGGTCCCACAGAAGGCAAAGGATATGGTGCTTGAATTGGGCCATTCTATTCCCTGGGCTGGCCATTTAGGAAGGCAAAAGACTTCAGCTTGGATTAGCCAACATTTTTTCTGGCCAAATATGAATAAAGATGTGGCAGAATTTTGTAGAACGTGTCCTCAGTGTCAGAAGACTTCCGGTAGAGGTCCCCCTAGAGCCCCATTAGAGTCACTTCCCGTAGTTGGTGTGCCTTTTGAACAGTTGGGTATGGATGTGGTAGGGCCATTAGAACGAAGCAAAACTGGAAATCGCTTTATGCTGGTTATGACAGATTATGCAACAAGGTACCCAGAGGTTTTCCCTCTTAAGACAGTCAAGGCTAGGACCATTGCAATTTGCCTTATGCAGTTGTTCTCCCGAATGGGTTTTCCTAAAACTATCTTGACTGATCAAGGTTCCAACTTCATGTCTAAACTTTTACGACAGGTGTACCGCTTGTTGGGTATTAAGGGCATAAGAACCACACCTTATCACCCACAGACTGACGGTTTGACAGAGAGGTTTAATCAGACACTTAAACAAATGCTGCGGAAGTATGTGAGTGAATCTGGAGCTGACTGGGATCAGTGGATTCCCTATTTACTATTTGCTTACCGGGAGGTCCCTCAATCTTCTACTGGCTTTTCACCTTTTGAGTTGTTATATGGCCGGGAGGTGCGAGGTCCCTTGGCTCTATTGAAGGAGTGCTGGATGGGAGGCCAGGAGGCTCCAGAGACTCAACATGTCCTTTCTTATGTTCTTCAAATGCGAGAGAGGTTGAAGAGAGGTTGAAGAGCATGACTCAGCTAGCCCAGTCAAACTTAGCTCAAGCACAACAACGTCAGCGAAAATATTATGATCAAAAGACCAAAGTAAGAAGGTTTGAGACTGGAGAAAGGGTGTTGGTAATGTTACCCAGCGATACCAGCAAACTGCTCGCTAAATGGCAGGGACCTTTTGAAGTGGTCCGTAAGCTTGGACCTACTACGTATGAGGTTGCCAACTTGGGGAAGAGGCGCTCAAGTCGGGTACTGCATGTTAATTTGCTCAAGAAATGGCATGGGAGACTGCCTCAAGTGGCTGGTGTGTGTTTGATTCGTCAGGTGGAGGATGAAGATGAGGTGGAGGAGCAATATTTACCCCGGCCGGTAGTAGCCACAGTTGACCTCAATCATCTTTCCCCCCTTCAACAGTCAAAGCTTCATAAGATTTGTCGCCCAGGGGTGTGCCAAGAGAAACCTGGACGCACCACACTGATTCATCACAACATCACATTACATGAAGGGGCTGCCAATCGACGGAAGAGCTACCGTATCCCTGAACGGTTATTACCAGCATTGAAGGAAGAGGTAAATCAAATGCTAGCCATGGGTATTATTGAACCTTCTAGCAGTGAGTGGTGTAGCCCTGTAGTCTTAGTTCCAAAAAAAGATGGAACCCTACGCTTTTGTGTGGACTTCAGGTATTTAAATTCAGTTTCCAAATTTGACTCCTACCCTACTCCGCGAATTGATGATTTGATTGACCATCTTGGAAGGGCTAGGTGGCTGACCACACTTGATTTATGCAAAGGCTACTGGCAAGTCCCTTTGAGTGACACTGCAAAAGAGCTGACAGCCTTTAAGACCCCCTGGGGGCTCTTCCATTTTTGTACTATGCCGTTTGGACTGCATGGGGCACCAGCAACATTCCAAAGGTTAATGGACCAAGTGCTAGGTGGGCTGGAAGGATACGCAGCAGCTTATTTGGATGATGTCATTATCTTCAGTTCATTTTGGGAAGAACATCTTGAGCATCTCAAAGTGGTGTTTCATCGTATTCAATCAGCTGGTCTTACTATCAATCCCCGTAAATGTGCCATAGCAAAGAAGGAAACTGAATACCTAGGATATGTTATCGGTGGTGGTGTCATTAGGCCACAGATACAAAGGATACAGGCAATTCAAGACTGTTCCCTGCCCCAAACGAAAACTCAAGTGAGAGCATTCCTGGGTATGGCTGAGTGGTATAGGCGCTTTGTGCCTAATTTTGTGGTTTGAGCAGCACCTTTAACTGATCTGACACGGAAGACCTGTCCTGTCCAAATTCAGTGGACTGAGGAGGCAAAGCATGCCTTCCAGGACATTAAAAATGCCCTATGCAATGATCCTGTGCTGTCTTGTCCTAATTTTGAAGAACTTTTTGTTTTGCAGACTGATGCATCTAATACTGGCATTGGGGCAGTGCTGTTGCAAGGGGCACTGGGAGATAGACATCCAGTGGCCTATATAAGTCGCAAGTTGTATCCCAGGGAGGTGAGATACTCCACTGTTGAGAAGGAGTGCTTGGCTGTTAAATGGGCCCTGGACACATTCAGGTACTACCTTCTTGGCCGGGAGTTCCTCCTTGAAACTGACCACCGGCCACTGCAATGGATGGATCGAATGAGAGACTCAAATGCACGAATCACTCGATGGTATCTATCTATGCAACCTTATCGTTTTATTGTTCAGCATGTTCCAGGAAAGAGTAATGCTACAGCAGACTTTCTTTCTCGCCTGCCGGCTTGAAAATGGGTGGAGGGGAGTGTGACGGTCACGGAAAGACCGCACATTCAACATGGACTTTAATACACACACATACTCACAAACAAACACAGAGACTGTTTAGTGATAAAAGAATTTATTGTAATTATTGATCAGAGTGAATGGAATACCTGTAAACGAAGTGTATTGTTCCCGTGTAGCATTTGTCCCGTGATTTTTAGAGTCCCGGTAGGAAACAATGGCAGGAATTATTGGTTCCGCTTAGGGTGGGAATCTACCATATATTAATTGAGCGTGGGGGTTTCAGGGGCAACGCGGCCGAGTTGTTGCTGTTATTTCCTGTTTAATGTGAATGACTTAATAACATCAAAGTAGATTTATTAATTAGAACATCATGCCAATATGTTTCTTTTAGACTCTGTATATTTAGGTGAACATGTGTAAAGTGTTGTATGTGAGTTTGTCCCTCCCCATGGGGTAATGGTGCTGGCCACCAGTATAAATGTGAATGACTTTGTAATGGAAGGGAGTCTGTGTTTGTTGCTGCAGTGGAGAGTGTGGCCTGAGGGTTGTAGGTATTGTGGGAATTTTGTTTAGTTATTTTGAAATTGACCTTGTTGTAAAGGAAATTATTTTTGGAAACTATATTTTGCATTTGAAATTAATTTGGATTTTTCTTTTTGGTTAAGACTTTGTTCCTTCTATTTTTTTGTCATGTTTAATTATATTATTGGGCTTGGATGATTGCCCTTTTGTAAGTTTAAATAAATATTTGTTTACATTTCATAGTTGTGTATTCATACTGCCTCTGTTTAATTTGGCTACAAAATTTGTGGTGCCTATTATTAGGCTGACCATTAAAATCTTCTGGTGTAAGAATAAAAGAAAATAGTTAAAAGAACGGACTTTCAGATTTTTCATGAAACACCAATTCTGAAAAACGACAGCATGAGCATGTGGCTCATTAAAATAAGTGCTGACATCTTTTGACATCACAGCTGATTAGCTTGCAGTCGTGCATGTTAGTGTGCAGATTAAATTAGCAGACTATAATAGCATGTAATAATCATGTTGACTTATACAGATTTGTAAGACATAACATTATTTGGCAATACTGATTCTCCTTATATTTACATTTTTATTATTATTTATTTATATATTTTCGAGTAAAGAGTTTTTTTTTTGTTTTTTTTTTTGAGCAGAGAAAAATCTACTCTGTTCCTCTGGTTTAGTGTTTAGAACCTTAGCGAACAGTGCTAATTAAATGACCATAAAGGAAATCAGACACCTAAGGGGGCCTAGTATGCCCCATTTTACATTAATAAATTTAAGGGTTTCTCCCAGAATGTGTCTGTAAAGTTTCAGCTCAAAATGCCCCGCAGATCATTTATTATACAATGCTCAAAATTACCCTTTTTCAGCGGGAGCAAAAACACGCAATTTTTTGTGTCTCTTTAAATGCAAATCAGCTGCTGCTCCTACCCCACTTCAAGAAGAGGGTGCAGCCTTTACAGCTGGTGCTTTGGATACTCCAGTAATAACAAAATTGAAGAATGTCACCAAAGACTTAAGATATACAAAGACTGCGTCCAAAAGCCTAGGCAGCTGATTTGCTGCCCTACCAGGTAAATACTTTGCAGGCAGCGTTTTTGCTTAAAGGCACCTCATTTAACTGATTTCGGACAGGCTTCTGAGGCAGTGTAATTGTTTAATGATCTTCAAAAAAACAGAATGAGCTTTGGTGATAACAAATATATAATTACTATAATACTGATTTCTCACTGGAAAATAACATCAAAAGTGCAAAAAGGATACATCTATGCTGCCTTAAAAAATCGATCAGATGAAGGTATCTCATGAGACAGGAAGTGAAGCTTACTTTGGATTTGGACATGCCTTGATGCCTTCCTACCTTAGAATGTGACCTTAGAAAGGTAGCATTTTAGAGCTTCCGAGCGCAGCAATTTACTGTTCACTCCTACTCCCTATGAATGGGAGAAAGTGCAACATGAAGTATGGCGGAAAAGTCTCACCTTCTCAATAAAAGATACAATTTGATACGTTTTTTAATGGTATTTGAGCATGAGAAAAAAACATTTATGACACAATTATTGTCACTAACATCATAGCTCTGGCATCTGTGAATACAGTAAGAGACAACTTGCTAACAAGCATGTTTAAAAAGGTGATTTGCAAACAATATGAAGTCAGGTACTTGCATGTTCTAAGTATGAAGTTGGACCTCAAACTGTTGGTATTGATCCATCTTTTTATACAAGTCCTGCCTTCTTCATCCTGCATACAGCATCCTCAGTGACTCTGATTTTGGGAGAAAATAGACATAAAGACTCCTATGTTCACTTTTACGTCCAAAAACAAAACATTTGCATTGCTTATGAGACATTGGTGTCGCTACAGCTGCTAGAGCACGGAGAAAATGGTGGCATGAGTACAACTGGCTGAGGGCAGAAACTGTGCTAATATGATGTCATACTGCTCAGAAAATAAAAACTGCTTGTTAATCGAAACTGTTTAGGTTTTTTAAGAATTGAAAAAAAAAAAAGAATTTTTATCATTGTAGGGGTGGTTGTGTCCACACACTGCTAAGACATATAACAATGTGCAAAGTAATTAAACCAAAAAGTACACGATTTATAAAGTTATTGGCTTCTAAAGTAAGGAGTCGACTCTGAATCGCTGAAACGAGTCGTCATAGATTTCAAATCTTTTGCTCATCTCTATGTATGTCACTAGGAGCACTTTGCATAATAATCTCCGCCTATGGGAGGCCGTTTCAGCATAAAAACGTTCCAGCATTACTCATCGTAATTATATTTTTACTAGTAACAATTACAATTATAGAGCTCTATAATTAAATTTTTACTAGTAACAATTATGATTGTAGAGCTCTCTAATTCATTTTTACTAGTAACAATAACAAATATAGAGCTCTACAATTAAATTTGTACTAGTAACAATTACAATTACAGAGCTCTATAATTCAATTTTTACTAGTAACAATTATGATTATAGAGCTCTCTAATTGAATTGTTACTAGTAACAATTCCAATTAGAGAGCTCTAAAATTCATTTATTACTAGTCATATGTCTCCATTGACTTCCATTCATTTTTAATTATAGAGCTCTGCAATTCAATTGTTACTAGTAACAATTCGGATTATAGAGCTCTCTGACTGAATTGTTACTAGTAACAATTACAGTTAAAGAGCTCTCTAATTTAATTCTTACTAGTAACAATTACAATTATAGAGCTCTCTAATTGAATTATTACTAGTAACAATTACAATTATAGAGCTCCCTAATTGAATTATTACTAGTAACAATTGAATTACAGAGCTCTTATGGGAGGCCGTTTCAGCATAAAAACGTTCCAGCGTTACTCGTCGTAATTGTATTTTTACTAGTAACAATTCAATTAATGAGCTCTATAATTTAATTTGTACTAGTAACAATTACAATTATAGAGCTCTATAATTCAATTTTTACTAGTAACAATTATGATTGTAGAGCTCTCTAATTGAATTATAGAGCTCTGCAATTGTATTCTTACTAGTAACAACTGAATTAAAGAGCTCTAAGTCAAAGAGATGATAGTGTTTTTGGATTCTAATAAGTGTTGTGACTGGCTAAGGACATATTCAGAAAGGCAGGATGATGCATCAGTGGTAGGACAGTAAAGTTAGGCAGATATATAAATTGGGCCAAAAAATGACTTATTATGCTTTGAGGCTAACGTTATATATAATAACCTAGCCTATGAAAATAGTTGGCTAATGTCTTTGTAATAAATGCATAAAAACTATCACCTGTATTGTATTATTTGTCTGATGATGTTCAATTATGAATCAATCCATCCATAACCAAGAGAATTACTAGATGATTTTCATTATCATTATTATTACTATCATCATTATCATAGATTTTGGCCTTTATCCCAGGGACACTGAAAGGTCTATGATAAAAGTCCAAAATCTATGATAATGATGATAGTAATAGTAATGATAATAATAATAATGATATTGATAATAATAATGATCATAATAGTAAAAGTTCTGAAAAGGCCAAAGTCTATCATCTCTTTGACTTAGGCAGTTTTGATACAAACAAAATGGCAGAAAACATGGGAAGACAGAAGTGATGTATTAGCACTTCTGTTTGATTCGTTTTCATCTGTTAAGAGTTCATATTTCTTAAATTTTTAAGACACTAAATGTAATTTCAGTCAATCAAAGGAATTATAAACTGTGTATTTAAACTTGACTTTTTGCTACAAGATATGATGAAGTAGCTAGCCAACACTAGCAAAATATAACCTCATTTCTGGTCAGAACAAATCTTTACAGTTAAGAAACATCACCATAAAAAGACTTTTAGGCAATTTTAGGAAAGTGAAGTAATTTTTCAAGCATTTACATTTTATGTGCAAATAAAAGTAAAAATAGTAAAATAAAAAAGTAAAATATTTTTTTTTTATTTTTATAAATTAGACATTTTGACTAGACATAAGAAGTATTTGGTAAGATTTAGATTTCTTTTTTTTTTTTTTTTCTTTTTTTTTTTTTTGCAGTGGACCTATGA
Source organism: Carassius auratus (assembly GCF_003368295.1). Classification (NCBI taxonomy): domain Eukaryota; kingdom Metazoa; phylum Chordata; class Actinopteri; order Cypriniformes; family Cyprinidae; genus Carassius; species Carassius auratus. The sequence goes on from NC_039285.1 coordinate 17,582,456, forward strand.
ATTTAACATGATTTACTGAGTTAAAATACTCAACAGCACTCCATTTTCAGTTTTAATTTCAGGAAATAAAGTTGATACCCATGTAGTGGAGTTGGAGGATTTAGATGAGAGCAGACCTGAGAAAGAAGGTAATGGCGTAGACATGGGGCAACAGATAGAAGAGGAAACAGGAAGTAAAGCCTCCAAAGCTGAATCAGATCCTGATTTATCGTCAAATAGTGAAATCGATGACACTGTCTTGAATGAGTACTATACACTTGAGAAAGATGACAGCCCAGATAATGGTAGTGATACAGACACAGCTCAAGGAGCTGTCAGTGAAGGAGATGCAGGAGATGTAATTGAAACTTCTGCTGTTCAACGTCATAGGCGCCCAAGGCCAGATATGTGAAGCGAGAGCTGATAAAGGAGAAGCGTCTTAAGGGGGAGAATTAGAAGAATCCAATGGGACAGGAGAGACCACCAAAGACCATGGGCCCACCCTACACAACACATCACTGCTTAAAGTCAGAGAAACTGAATGAAGAGCATAGAACAGATATCTTCAACAATTTCTGGTCCATGCCTTTCTGGGAGACACGCAAGCTGTATATCCAGACTCTAGTCCAAAATGTGCACATAAAACAGAAGAAAGGTGGTGTTGCATCTAGGAGAACAACGTCCCTATTATACCACCTGCAACTGGCAGATAGACGTAAACGTGTGTGTAAGAATCTTTTCTGTTCAACACTTTGCATCGCCCCCAGAACCATCGGATCGTGGTTAAAATCCAAAACTGATCCGTGTAAACCCAAGATCAACCAGACTGGCCCATGTGTGCCCATATCAAATGTTGACCAGACCTTCCTGAAAGAATGGCTCTCTGGACTGCCTAAAGTCCCATCCCATTACTGCCGTCAGGACAAATTACACATCTTGGTTATATTTAGGAGAATAAAAAAACTTTGGTTATGTTTGCACAGCACCTAAGTGGAACTTTGATTAAGGGTAGAAAAGGAAAACAGTGGTTAAGGTTAGACATTAATAAGAAACAACTTGGTTAGGGTTCACAAGTTACACATCTTGGTTACATTTAGGAGAGAAAAACTACTTTTGTTATGTTTGCATTTTATATGTAAGAGAAAGTCATGGCATATTCTGCCTAAGTCACTTTTATTGGTTAGGCAATTGATGATGGATCTTTTTCTTTTTGCATACTTGTTCACACATCTGGTTGAATGTACTGTTATAATATCAATAAAAAGTAATAATGTGATTTCTAAAAAATTAGTTTTTTCTTGTTTACCAAAAACATTGAAATATGACTTAGGCAATTATGATATGGGGCTAACGATAATATATATTTTTATATATACAAAAGAGTTAAATGCACAGTCAGAATTCCTCAGTGTTCTCTTGTTCATTTTACTTAACAACAAACACATGCAACCACAACAGGCATAAGCTTATTTGAAGGCAAAATATAAAAAAAATCTTGTAACCTGGAGAAAAAAAGAAGAAGAAGAAAAAAAAAACTTGAAAAAACTTTAGGCTAGATTTAACCTCGAGTCACAATTTATAAAAAAAGTTTAAGACTATTTGGCCTAATGTTTTCTATTTTACTAAACAACAAACACAATCATTCTATTATTGCATATCAATTCTAAACACTGTAAATATTCATCTCAGGCATCATCTTAATTTTGCTTTAATGTGAACATGATTAATGTTACCTAAGTCTGTAAAATATTTCAGGATACTTTAGAACCACGCTACAGGGCTTTTATTTTGAAATGCACTTTTTTAGGTGGGATATCTGCAATCTGTTTTGCATCTCATGAATAGGAGTTTCTACTAGTAATAATACAATTATAGAGCTCTGTAATTGGAATTGTTACTAATAAGAATTGAATTAAAGAGCTCTCTAATTCAGATTTTACTAGTAACAATTACAATTAGAGAGCTCTATCATTCAGTTTTTACTAGTAACAATTGAATTAGAGAGCTCTCTAGTGGAATTGTAGAGCTCTGCAATTGGATTATTACTAGTAACAACTGAATTACAGAGCTCTGCAATTGAATTCTTACTAGTAATAAATGAATTGCAGAACTCTCTAATTGGAATTGTTACTAGTAAAAATTTAATCATAGAGCTCTTTAATTCAGTTGTTACTAGTAAGAATACAATTGCAGAGCTCTATAATTCAATTAGAGAGCTCTACAATCATAATTGTTACTAGTAAAAAATTAAATTATAGAGCTCTGCAATTGAATTGTTACTAGTAAAAATGTAATAACGACGAGTAACGCTGGAATGTTTTTTTTTGCTGAAACGGCCTGCCATATGTGCAGCCTGTCTGCGCTGATCGTCATGTACAAACACGTCATTAAAATGAAGTGTAACTCCGTGAATACTCAATGAAGAGACATAAGAGAGATATCTATAGAAAGCTTGACGTCTACTTTAAAACTAAACAAGTGCTGCCGAAAACAGATATTCTGTGATAAAGTAATCCATATGAAAACAACACGATGTCTGTTTTTCACGTCTCCCTTCACTATATCTAATGTGACCATGCCCCCCGATGAACGCGCTATTCAGATTCAAACTGAAGCGTGCGGCTTGAATACACACACACAGAAGAAAAAGCAGCGAGACTGTTCAAGTTTTTTATTTTACTGTTTGCTTCGCGATGAGAAGAATAAGACATAATTCACCCCAAACAGATGCTAACCTTCTTCTTCTTCTTCTTTTGAATTTGCGGCAGGATAGACGCATCACCAGCGTATTACTGCCCTCCTCAGGTCATTTGAGGACTCTGTTTATCCTTTAAATCCTTGCGTAAAGTCCAGTCTTGTGCATAAAAATCTTTTTAGACTCATAGTCCTTTGGATTAAGAATAGTCTGAACAGATATATTAGAGACTCCACATTCTAATAACTCTGAAATCATGTGACGTCTTGCTGTATGATGGTTGGAGCAATCCATTATTACATAATTCACCATTTCTTCTTGTCCACATCTACATCTGCCATCTGGATGTTTTCCAACCCTTGCTAACCCAAAGTTTAGTGCACAATGGCCCAACCTTAATCTGGTTAGAATGACACTCTCTTTCCTTTCTAATGTTGTATTTAGGTTACGTCCTACTGTTGGCTGAACAGAATAATAATGTCTGCCTTTATATCCCTCATTCCATTCTTTTTGCCATAATTTCATTGTTCTTTCTTGGATAATACTTTTACATTGTACCCTACCGAACATAACCTCCAACTCTTCTTCACTTTTATTTACTGCACTTCTTGCCATTTCATCTGCCTCTTCATTTCCCTGAACACCAATGTGAGCAGGTACCCAAATAAATCCAACTGTACTCCCCATTTTATTAACTCTATTAAGTGTTACTAAGACTTCTACAACTAAATCTGACCTGGCTTCACTTTTCCTTCCCTTTAATGCCATTAAAGCAGCACTTGAGTCTGAACAAATTATTATTTTCCCTGGTCCATTTTCCTCCACCCACTCCAAGGCCAATAAAATAGCCACCACCTCTGCAGTAATGGCTGACATACAGTGTTCATTTCGTTGACTAAATATTTTCATCATTATTTTCGTCACGAATATAATTTTGCGGACCGAAACGAAACGAAAACTAAAAAAGAAGGCACTGATGGAGACTAAAACTATGACTAAATTGATTGACATTATCGTCAACGAATAAAGGACCGGAAAAACGGAACAGGCGAGACTGCATGAGAGAAGAGAACCAATCCGAGCCTGACTTATTGAGACGTGAAGCGAAGGTTTTAAGTTTTTAAATGAGCTCCCGGGAAGTCGGCATTCGAAGAGATGATGTCTAAAAGAGCGACAAAATGTCCACAGCTCACTTCACATTTGACGACGAACAAAACAAAACAAAGTGTAAAGCACGCGGAGCGCTCATTCGTGGCAAGAACACAACCAATTTGAAAAGACATTTACAGACGAGCCACCTGGACAATTTCTCAAATGTAATTTCACAACGATGTTCTTTTGTTTATTTATCCAAGCAAAATTGGAAGACTGTAGTGCGTAGATGTTGTAGCATTAAATATTACGAACTGAAAAGTACTGTAAAATAGCCCCTTCTTCAAGTTAGATGAGAGCACAATACTAATACGTAATATAATGATACATACATTTGATTAATACTAATGTTTAGTATATTTTATAATGTTCTACTTGTTGACAATATCACAAATATTTCTATATTAGTCATGTGAAACGTGAATGTTCACATCCTATATCATTATACGTACTAATCTAGAAATATTGTAGTATTTAAAACATACAATATTGCTAGACAAATGAATACCTTATAAAATCTTGTTACTTTTTTTATCCACCCAACTTATTAAATATTTACTTTAAATGTATGCACTTATTGTTCAGCTCATCTGTAAGCTTTAAGGTCCTGGACCTAACTTTATTTTTCTTTTATTGATGGTCAGTTGGCAGCTAGTTATTGTTTACATTATCATGACAGTGTTTGTTGCTGCATAAAAGCTTTTGAATCGAAATAAAGACACAGTTGTGTTGAAATAAAGTTGAATTTGTGTTTTATATATTTTGGTTAAGTTTGTTTCCTATACCAGCTGTAAAATATTGTCTAGTAAATCTGTTATTGATTTTAGTCTTATTTTAGTCGACTAAAATACCAAGCAATTTTAGTCGACTAAAATACCAAGCAATTTTAGTCGACTAAAATACCAAGCAATTTTAGTCGACTAAAATACCAAGCATTTTTAGTCGACTAAAATAAGACTAAAATTAAAAAAAATCAGAGGACTAAAACTTGACTAAAACTAAAAAGAATTATAGTCAAAAGACTAAGACTAAAACGAAATTAAAATTTTGTGTCAAAATTAACACTGCTGACATACTATCTGTTAACCGCTTTCCATTCATTAACTTCAGCTGAGGAATACTTACTCCTATTGCGGTTTTCCTACTTCTTAAATTCATTGAACCATCCTTAAATATCTGCACATACTCGGGCCAGATTTTCTTTAAATGATTATACACCATATCCACAGGATTACCTTCATATTTCTTTATTTGATCTAAAATACTTAGGTCCACTTTAGGGACTGGCAGTAACCATGGAGGTACTGGTACTACTTCCAATTTCTTTAAAACAGATTCTGATGCTGATCTATATACCATGCAACCATAATCAATATTAGCTCTAATTATTCCCCTAAAAATCATCATTAAACACTCTCTACTTGCACCCCAATCCATTCCAACTAAACATCTTAAGGTATTAATAACCCTCTCACACTTTTTCACTGTATTATTTATGTGCTCTTTCCAAGTCATTCTTTCCTCAAACCAAACTCCTTAAAACGTAAATGATTTAACTTTTTCTATAGGACTATTATAAATACTTAAAGTCTTATCTAAAAGTTTCCTTTTTAGACCAAACACAACATATTTTGATTTTGATACTGAAATTCTAAAACCCCATTCATCTGCCCATGCCTCTACTTTATTATTGCTTGTTGTACTTGTTTATAAATATAATTCAAGTTCCGCCCTCTTTTCCAAACAGCTGCATCGTCAGCAAATAATGCCATTCCACAACCTCTATTTAACTTACTAAAAATATTGTTAATCATTACATTAAATAACACTGGGCTAATACCACTTCCCTGAGGGGTTCCATTTTCCACATTTTCCTTACTGGACATAGATCCGTCTACTCTCACCTGAATGGTATGCTCCTTCAGAAAATCTTTAATCCAATTTAACATCCTACCTCTTACCCCTGCATCATATAGCTTTATCATTAAGCCCTCTTTCCATACTGTACAGATGCTGACCTATGATGCTAACGCATAGTTTATCATGGAGGTGTGTGCGGAACAACCAATCAAACCTGACTATGTTAGTTGACCAATCAGAACACAGTATGCTACCGAAAGGTGGGGTATAAGGAAACTGAATCTTTTGAACAGCTTTGCGCGAACCGTTTGGGGATCTCTGAGAAATGAAGTAATTTTAAAATGATATTTTGACAAAATGACAATGTTTTTTAACCTTGGATGGATTTAAACCTAATGTACAGGACTTATAAACAGTGATAGGAAGCTTAGAATTTTCATCTTACTGGCTCTTTAAGTATAAAATGCCTCGAGTCTGTATTCATGATTGATAATCACTGTCATATCTGAGTGCTTCAATACATGTACCCATTTCTTCTCAGTTCTAAAGAATGTTTTGTTCTGGGAAGAAAAAAATTATCCAAAGTCTATTTTCATTCATCGCTGTTTATAGTGATTGAGATGTTATGCCATGCTTGCTTATAATGAAAACTAATTGGGAATTTAAATTGTATGATACAGTTTGCAAACTCTTGAACAAAAGGCTGAAGTGCCTATCTCAAGTAAGTGGTGTATGTTTGCAAGGGAGAAAGTGGCAAACGAGAGAGAGAGAGCTCTCATTAAAAAAAGAAACGGAATTAAAGACTAAACTCAGTGACGTGTATCTCTTCTGCAGTGTGTTATTCCCCTGTTTCTATATCACTCTTTAATTACTGAGAAGATGCGATTACAAACCCCTCCTTTCACTCTGCTGTGAAACACCAGAGGAAAGGAAAGAACATGCCTGATTTCCCAGCATGCATCGCTCTCTTCTCCCACATCACCTCACCTCATGTATGATCCAGCTTGATGATTTATAAACCAATGACCCACTGCAACCTTATTCCTCAAAGTATCTCATGTGCCGTATTAAGACCTGTCAGTCATAGTTTTAAAAGAGGTCAGCGACCTCATTACTTGGGTCCAAGGGAGATAGAATAGGTGCTGCACTATATATCAAATGGTTAGTTCAGGCACATTTTGTAAACAAATGTGTGATGAGCTCTTATGAAGATTTCAATAACTCTAAGCTAAATTGTTTAAGTGTAGTTCTTATTCATGCTATTTATTAGTCTATAGTTTCTATAGTATAACATCCCTTTGGGCCAAAAACTGCAGGAGAATACCTCGAATCAACAATCAGGGCGAATATCATACTTTAAGACCCTATTGTATCCAAACTGGAGCCACTTTTAAGCATGACAGTATTTTAATATAATATAATAATAATAGTTTATTGATTTAAATACACATTCTGTGCCCCCCTTGGAAGTTTGTTGTGGCCCCATGTTTGATAACTACTTCTATAGAGCACCTTTAAATTTGCCTGTTGATAGATATTTAGATGATCCTGAAGACGGCATAACATTTGACATATTAACATAAACTATAATACAGATTTTCCATTCACTCAAACTGCACACTACACATGACAATATACACATAAAAACACTTGTAGAAATATAATTTAACACGCTCATGGGAAGAATACACAGTCCAGACATTAGGAACTCTCTAGTAGACAGTGCACTTGCCCATCTCTGCATACAGTTCAATAGCTACAGTAATTGAAAAGCTGATAAGTAGCAGGGAGGAGGCGGATAAATAGCATTGGGAGCCTGCTCTCAGCAATACTTCAATGGATCATGAACCACAGCACTTGCACTGGCTGAAATCTCTCTGTGCTGTACAGTATTTCAGATTAATAAAATGAGTAATTTACTTCTAATGAGTAATATGTGAAACATAATTTTCTGCGATGCCCATTTGATTACTAAGAGATTAGTTTTAGATTTACTAATGTAAAGAGTTTATGAAGTGGAGCCATTTATAAGTGATCATCTATGAGGTTTAATGCAGAGAGGACCTTGCGTATTTTTCTTCTTGGAAGACAGTTGTTGTTTCAATTATTAATTGAATTAATTGCTTTAAAATATTGATGTGCAAAGTGTTTAATGAAAATGGGGGGAAAGCATTAAATAGAAAATTCTAAAGTTAATAGAGAATAGAGACCTAATTCCAGTGTTGGATTAGATTGTTGACATTTTAATGGTTATGGTTAAAAAAAAAAAAAAAAAAAAAAACAGATGAGCAGTATTTCAGAGAGCATTAGAAATTATGTTTAGAATTGGAGTTTAGTACAGGTAAGAAGCCAGAATAACAATGGATACAGGATGTTTTGTCAGGGTATAAAGAAAAAATTGTGATGAATAACTGTAACTCTGTCCAAACGTAGGCTATGTATGAGAAACATCTTAATATATCAAACCTTGGGTGTGATCCAGTAGCCATTAGAGAGAACATTTGGTATAAATTCATTTCAAGGCGCTTTCTCTACTAGAATACAAAACACACGAAAGATCATGGATGACATCTACTGGCAATACAGGTGAATGGATTCGTTGGTAACTAATAATAATAATAATAATAAAAATAAGCTTAAGACTTGTGATAAGCATCAATCATTTCCGTGGTAAATATAACTCACACTCCTTGGAAAATGAAAATACAGAAATTTCACAGCTGGTTTAAAAATGAAATAGGACACTTTATTAATTAATTATTTATTATTATTATTTTTTATTATTATTTTTTTGTTGTTGCAATAAACCAAAAGATTTGCATTCAGTATGTAATTTATTCCTATTATGGCATAGCTGAATTTTCAGATGTGATTACGCCAGTCTTTAATCTCACATGAAAACCTTCTAATAGGCTAATTTGGTGCCCAAACAGGGTTGGGAAGGTTACTTTTGAAATATTTCACTACAGATTACACAATTAAAAAGTAAAACGCTGGATTATATGTTTTGTAAATGGTTAGGTCAGGTGCTTTAATGCACACAAATGGGTGATGAGCTATCATCAAGTCTTCCAAGTGTCCCCACATGAGAATTTGTGACCTCCGGAAAGCTTAAAAGTGATTCAGCTTTTGCCATTTTAGTAAATTCCTATTTACAGCACACACATGAGAGTAGGGTAAAATATCTCAAATCTGAGGAGAATGGGGTTCCACCTTGGCGAAGGTGCTTTGTAGTACTTAAAATGGTTCCCTTGTGTGCCAATTACCCACTTTTAGTAGTATTTAGCATTATATATGATATAATACTTACGGCACTTACATGTTTTTTTGCATCTGAACTCTCTCTCTCTACACACACACACACACACACACACACACACACACATACATTACTACTTTTCAGAAAAAAAGTACTATTTATCCTGCTCAACCAATTCGAAAAGTTTACACAACCTGGCTCTGCATCTTTTCACCTTTTCTAACAGTTGTGTACGAGTCTTTCAGTTGTCCTTAGTCTGAAAAGATTGATCCCAAAATCATACTCATTGTTAAAAGGTGTCAAATAAGCAGACAATGCTGCATAATCTGAGAATGTGCAGGAGGATTTTTTTTATTTAAATTAATGAATTAATTAATGAATTAATTAATGAATTAATTATATTCAATTTATTAATTGTATAAATTTTTCTGGCGAACAGTAGGCAGTTTAACTGCTCAGGAAACACAACTCAAGAACAAACATCACAAAACATAAAAACAGTTTTGGATAATCAAGGTAACAACAGACATTTCTGATGAGGCAATTTTTATAAATAATAATAATAATATATATATATATATATATATATATATATATATATATATATATATATATATAGACAATACTTTAAAAAATACAGATTTTTTATGATCCCTATTATTTTCTACAGGATGCTCGGAAAAAAAACACCAATTGCTATTTACAATAATCACCCATTGTAGTTTACATTCATGTTTAACTAAAATAAAAGACATTAAAATTCATTAAAGTTATGACAATGATGAATGAAGAATAACAATGATGAATAAAGTCATAGTTTTTGCTATTTTTGGACCAAAATGTATTTTCGATGCTTCAAAAAATTCTAACTGACCCTCTGATGTCACATGGACTACTTTGATAATGTTTTTCTTACCTTTCTGGACATGGACAGTATACCGTGCACACAGTTTCAATGGAGGGACTGAGAGCTCTCGGACTAAATCTAAAATATCTTAAACAGTGTTCCAAAGATAAATGGAGGTCTTACGGGTTTGGAACGACATGAGGGTGAGTTATTAATACGACATGGAACGACATGATATCCGGTTTGCGAACAAATCATTCCATGTAACAGGAACTTTTTGACTGTTCACAAATGACTGTTAACTTTTTTTATTGTGGCTGACACTCCCTCTGAGTTAAAACAAACCAATATCCCAGAGTAATTCATTTACTCAAACAGTACACTGACTGAAAGGCTCCTGCAGGAGCAGACACTGATGCAGCAGTGAGGAAAAACAGAAAAGGCTCCTGTGGGAGCAGACTGCTTTGGCAGTGAGGAAATATGGGGAAAGGCTCCTGTGGGGGCGGGCACTGCTGTGCCGTGACTCCTAGGATGGATGGAGTAAGGATGGGCCGCTATAGATGAATAAGTGGATGTTAATAAGTGGATGAGGGTTCGGTGAGCTTCTTTGATATGGAATCAGTCTGGCCTCTAATAGGTCTTGGAGCCCTCTGCCTTCTGATAAAATCTGTGCCATGCTGTTGCTGGCTACAGGGGGTGATGTTTGGAAGGATGGTTGGGGTGTGACGGAACATGGAGAAGTAAAGGTGAGCATGAGAGGAAAAGGAAAAAATAGCTGCTTGAGCCGCCTGCAGAGATGTGCTCAACGCTTGTGGAGGCCTGCTCACGCTTGAGACGACTCCGGAAGTGTATGAAAGAGGGGGAAAGAGAGGGTGAATGGTGGGCATCGGGGCCTGTGCCATGAGAGGAGGCAGCCTTGCACTGGGGTTAGACTGTGGGGCTGCGGGCGGTGAGTAGGGGAGGGGGTTGTAGGAAAAGGGGTGTGTGATGTCTTGGAGAACCTGTGTAGCCTGCACTGCAAGTAGAGGCAGCCTTATGCTAATGTCTGCTACATGAGCTGGAGGATGCTGAAAAGTAAAAAGGGGGTTACACGCTCTTCATAGCGGATAAATTGGAATTCTGTTTTCGCATTGTAGTATGGACTGTGGAAACGTAGGCTTCGAAAACAATGAAGGATGTTTAGTCTTGTAAGATATTGTACCAATAGACATGTTTATAGCAGTAACGTTAATTTGCAGTTACGTGATATTCAACTTTCACACAGTTTCTAAAGATATTTACTTTGCATGCTTTCCATATTACGGTACTAAAAAGAAAACAGAAAATATACTCACAATTGCTCTCCTGCGGCAAAACACAAGGGCAATTTGCGTTTTAGATATATCCTGAGTGATCACACCAGTAAATGGTGAAATATTTCACTAAATAAATTAATCCTGCCAGAGGAATTGCATGAAACTTAGAACTTTATCATCTCTGTGAAGTTTAAACATGCACAGTAAGGCGAATGTTATGTCTTCGGACATTTAAGTGTGGATGACAACTGAATGCCTTGGCTTCGTGGTTAAAAATGGCATTGTCGTCAGACAGAATTACATAACGTTGTTTAACGAACTATAGCCGCGAAGCCTCCATTTAGCATCTTCACCTGAAAATGGCCTCGCTGGCCCCCATTACACTTGTTACTCCTTTATTTTTTATTGTTTTATAACATACTATTATGAAATTTAGGGCACACTTAACCAGTATGGCTACCATGTTTGCAGCGACATGCCATCTCATCTGGTTTGTATTTAATGGGGCCATCATTTGTTTTCCAAAAGTACACTGACCACAAACACACCAAGGAAATGTAAGAGCTATTTGTCCAAGAAGGAGAGTGATAGAGTGCTACATCAGATAACCTGGCCTCCACAATCACCCAACCTAAATCCAGCTGAGATGGTTTGAGGTGAGTTGGACTGGAGAGTGAAGGAAATGCAGCGAACAAGTACTCAACACCTCCAGCTGAAACAACAAAATCTGACAGGATGGAAGGGATGGAGTCAGGTGTTGGCGACATGGAGTTGATAGGGAGCAAGAGAGAAAATGTATATGAAAGGAGGGAAAATGAGCAGGCAGATGTGATAAGAGGTAATAAATCTTATCATGAAGGTGACTTACTTTGCAGGGTGGAAAGTATATGGAGTGTAGTGGAATGGAATGGAAGAGAAGATGGATAAAGATTTGAAAGCATAACTGTTTAATGTTGTGGTACATTTTGTGGGAGTAAAGGAAGTAAAGGGATTGGATCTGTGAAAGTTAACAAAAGGTTTTGGGAGATGATAACTTGCTTATAGGCTATAATACAGAAGTGCAGATGGAGAAAACAAAGACAATGAGTACTGTTGGAGATATCGAAGTAGCAAAATTGGTAAGAGTGGATGGAAAGAAGAAATTAAGGTTGTAAGGCTATGATGTTTGGAATACCTCTCACTTTTATAAAGGAAAGACTTGAAAAAATGAGGCTGTCAAACTACTCTGTAAAAAGTACTGGAAGAAGGACAAGAGAAGTTGAGAAAATTAAGACAGAAACCAGTTTGCTTGTGTTTGACACAAAGATTATCTCAAAGGAATTATATTATAGATTTATGAGATACAGCATAAGAGAGCACACATGTTGAATCAGTAATTTGCACATGTTGTTGAATATACAAAGAAAAGAGAATATGTGTTAGATGTGGTAAATGTGCAGAGGGAGTGAAGCCAAAGTACAGTGTTCCATTAACATGAATGCAAGTCGCTCCGATATATATAACACAAGTACTGTTGATTTATTTACTTATTAATTTCTGAACCATGTAGGAAACAAAATAAATTTGAGTTAAAAAAGTTAAATAAAAACAACCTTGTTAATTCTATTACCTTTTATTGCAAAACTTCTCATCAAAAATGGCTCAAACAGTTCTTGATAGTGCTGTTCGTTTATCAGATACTGTATGTAATTCCAAATCAAAATTAAGATCAATATATTGGTTTTATAATACTTATATCAACAAATTGAAACTTAAAAAGAAAAGAAAGAAAGAAAGAAAAATACAAACATTTATTTTTAACAATAGTTGTGACATTTCCACAGGATTTGAGTGTGATCACCAAATGTTACCAGGAATATAATAACTTACAACAACGGACTACCTCTATCTTTCAAAGTTCATTTCCATTGTTTATTGTATTTTTAATGTTTGTGTGTTAAAGTCATGTAATTAAACTGTGTATTAAGAAAGTTGTTCAAGCTGCCTTATAAACTAACACCATGTCAGCAGCAATGGCTATATTCATGGTACAGTAAGTGGAAATATATATATATATATATATATATATATATATATATATATATATATATATATATATATATGTGTGTGTGTGTATATATATATATATATATATATATATATATATATATATATATATATATATATATATATATATATATATATAAAATATTAAATTGCTAAAGTTAATAGTTTTACTTGGGAAGATGATGTGGGCCAAGTTGACAATGAAAGTACTACATCATTTTTGAGATGTTAAAGTGATTATCATCAGATTTCTGGGTAATCTTTCAGATCGTATAAAAATCTTGGGTAAAGTACATGTCAAACTGATTTGAAGTAAATCATTGTTTTGGCATATAAACATTACTTCTACTATTTCAACTACTTCAAAAAAAAAAATTGTGACTAACTTAATGCACATATTAGCACCTTTAACAGAACAATTTAACATGGCATAGATATAGCTCAAGCTATTACTGTAAAGCATACCACATTCTTTTGATTATGTATATGAACTAAGCGCTTTAAAGTTACAAATAAAAGATGTCTACATGGTAAGTGTCCAATATCATTTCAGAGCTATTGCAGACACAAAATCATGTGTAAAATTGTTGGTAGGAATTTTATTTTATTATAATTTAATTTTATTATAATTTATTATAATTGAGCTTTGGAAATGACTGTAAATTGTTTTAAACTGTTTTGTTATTCACAATGCAATTGGTCAGATTTTTTGTACTTTATATATAAAAATAATAATAATAATAATAAATAAATAAAAAAAACTCTTCTTTCCTATACCTTCTAGGGGTGTAATTGTACATGTATTTATCCAGAACTGAAATGGTAGGGATGTCTCGGTTCAGTTCAGCAAGTCAGGCAACGAATACAGTCAGTGTGATCAATCCAGCATGACCTGCTGTCAGAGAATAAATTTGCATTTTGATTTAGTCTGTCTGCCATTTTTGTTTTGTGCAGGTGCCTTATGTAGCCTAATTTCGCAAGTCTAAAGTCCGAACATTCTGTTTTTGCTTGAAATGATACAATCAAAAATTCAAATCAAAACAACTGTACATGCTACATGTGTGTGTAGCACTACTGTCTGTTCAAAATATAAATGAAAAAATTCAACTCAAATCAAACTCAAATCAAGCGAAAACAAAGTATGTACTGAACTGTGACTTCTGTGTACCATTATACCCCTAATACCATCAGACTCTTCCAAACCCTTTGGAACACAAATGCAGATGTTAATATTATCTCATAATTTTTTGTCAAATGTACATTACTTGCTTGACTCTCGAGTAACCTCCCTTGTTCTTGCAGAAGCTTAAATGTACTTGAGGACGTGTGACAACAAAATCCTAAACACGTTTTTAACAAAGATTAACTTGGATTAAACCACTCAATTTATATGGGTTTATTTTACCATGTATTTATGAACTTTTTGAAACTTTTTTTTGTTTGTTTGTTTGTTTTTTTGGTTGGCTGGATTTTCAATAGATGGATAAAAGAGGATATTAAAAATATCTTAATTTATGCGTTTTATAATACATTTTTAGGGGGGTTTAACAAAATGGGAATGTGTAATTAATGACCATCCTTTTGATTACATTGCTCGGTTTTTATAAAACAAAACACAGTGAAAAAGGGAAAACTGCAGATTGTCCCATTAAATAAAAACTTTAAAAACAAATTAGTGTTATACTACAATAAAGAAAAAAAATATTATGTATCAATGTTATAGTACATCAGCAGAAAGAACCACACAAAAACTGTAAAAGTAGATAGGTGTTTCACTGAAAGGGAAACAAAGTAGTATCCAGTGAAATCAGAAGTCATAAATGTATCAGACTTTCAGTCTCAGTGCAGCTAGTCCATGAATCCACTGGAAAGTTCTAAACTTGAAACTCAAACATGTCTGCTTGCTTCTTGGTCAGTTTGGCCACCTCGTCTCGGATGGCTTTGACTAGGGCTGAAGTGGAAAGGCTGCTGAGGGGGGTGTCGAGGCTGACCGGATCTCCGGGCTCTGCTAGAATTTGCTGGGACACGACAGTGGAGGAAAAGGGTTGGTTATCTGGACCACCTTCAACGGCCTGCCGGTGGTGCCACAGGAGTGGGCTGCCCTGAGGATAATGAGGGTGAGGAAAGGCCTCTGCATAGCCTGGTAGGGGCATCTGAAAGAAAAACAATACCATTCCTACCATTTCAACAATACCTGTGCTAATACCATCCAGCTAGAGTGTATTATTTTAGTGAGTCTTGATCTGTGCTGCAGTTGACCAAATTCTATAGTTAAAAAGGGAACCAACAGACAAATGCACAAGGACGACAATCACGATAAGGAAAATGAAAAGCTTAAGGATCTACTTGAAAGTAATAATAGTGACACCCCATTCAAACAAGTTTGAAATGTGTGATTTGATCATTTTCATTAAACTATGAATTATGAAATCATAAACACTTTGAACAAGGGTCACCTTGTCACCAGGGTTGGGCATAATTCAGAATTTTAGAATTTACTCCTTTTTGAGTGTGATTTGGAATTTAATTTTCCATCCGACAAGATTATCAATGTACTAAATTGCCATTCAAGCATATAAAACTGTCACACAACATGCATTAGACCAACACATCAGTCCAACGTATTGCAACAAATCATAATTAATTAAATTATTAATGTTGACTAATTAAGCCTATTTATTCCCCGATATGTAGAATGCATTTTCCTAATAAATCATTAGACTTATTTCTTTGAACTAAATGGAAAATGTCCATCAAATTAATGTCATATTAATTTATGAAAATAAATATAGACATTAAATAAAAAAAAAGAAATTCATTAGATATAATTACTTTCTGACTGAAATCTTAGACAAAAAAGAAGAAAGTTCTTAACATGATTTCTAAGAAATTTATAAAAAAAATTAGTGCAATTGACAATTTTAATACTTACTAGTCTCATAAACTACACTAAATTCTTATGTGATTGTCACCTCCATGTTTTAGAAGGTTTTTGTTGTTGCTGTTTTTTGTTTGTTTATTTATTTATTTATTTATTTTCCCTTTTGGTTACAAACATTAAAAATGTTATAGGTTCTAAAAGTAAAAAAAAAAAAAAAGGTTGTACAATTTTATTTGTAATAATGTTTTGTATATTTTAGTATAACAGCTATATCAGAATGAACATGGCTATATCTAAAGGCACATGTGACAGACCAGTTCTGCTTCCCTTGGTTGCAGTCTATGAGGTTTATGCCACATTCAATTGTATTGATGGTACATGCACTATAACATTAGGGTCTTGGGATGCAACCCAGTTTGTGAAGCAGAATTAGACACATGATAAAGGACTGTGTGATAACTGCATTCTTACAGATTCAGTCCACTGAGGGGGCACATCCTCTGGTTCAGGGGGGTAAGACATCCAGGATGGGCTGTGGTAGGAGGAGGGTGGTGTAGAGATGAAAAATCCCTTGTATCCTGGACAACTGGCTGGGATGGCATACACTGCTGTCATGGGATTTCCTTTGGGACAAAAAAGAATGATAGTTTTTTAGTGGTGGGCAATATATGCATTGTTTATGATAATACTGTAATTATCGAATGTCACTCACTTTGCAAAAAAACAACCAAAAGCAAAGCCTTGAGAGTACATTCTTTTTACTGTGTAATTTAGCCTAGTAGAATGCAGTTTGAATACCCCCAAAATTCAATACATGGAGGCAAAAATACAACTGTATGAGTTTTTGTATTATATTTCTAAATTATATAGATAAGCATTATCAAATGAGCAAGCATGTCATTGCTGTGAACTGACCACTGCCCAGAATTTAGGTTGTCAAAAGCTTTGGGAGTCTGTCCATGACAGGCCTAAACCAGTCAATGCTCATCCAATGTTCATGCTATTATCAGAAATAATACTGAGATTTAGAGATTTTTACATATTCTGAAAAAAAAAAGGATGAGTTATGCATCAACATAATTTGTAGGAAACACACACACACACACACACACACACACACACACACACACAGACAAAAACTAGTGCACAGAGACAAACATATAACAATACACACAAACACACGCACACTAACCTGAGTGGTTGGGAATGGCCTCAGTAGTGACAGGTGGGAGTGGCGCTCTGCTGTTTGGCCTATGTGGGGTGCTGTCATGCTGAATCAGAATTGACGATTTAGAATGACCTTTCGGACCAAGATCTGAAGATGTCCTGAAAAACATGGCAACAATTTCATACATGTATTGACATGGTTTCACCACCAGATAACAGTATCGATTTCCTAGCAAAGTCATTCTGCTGCCTTTACATAAAAAATTTACATGACATGGTAGACTTCACCACAGTTATTTAAAATTTAAAAATACACTTCTAAATTTAGCACCGGAATAAACCTGAATATGATGAAAGTTATTCCAAACCCATATGACTTTCAGTAGAAATGCTGAACACAATGTCCTGTCTGTTCTTCTCCTTACAATGGAACTGAATAGCTACTGGTGCTGTCAAGCTCCAAAAAGGAAAACAAGTACAAAATAACCCTATAAAGTTATATGTTATATAATGTATACAGATTTCAGTGAGATATAGATGCAAAGAGAACAGATGCAACAAATGACACCAAACTTCACATGAATACAGAACTTGAAAAGTAATCATTATTACTTAATGATAACCAGCTATCAGAAGACTTAGAATATAGAAAACAAGTCATATGTTCTACTTTAATGGTACTTCTCTGTACTTTTTTAAAATTATTTTTAACTTTATCCACATCTACTTTACAAAAGACAGAAAGTCGATTGGGTTTGAAACAATAGTAAATTATGGGAACATTTAAAAGTACTAAACAAACTTTTGCAATTGTCACTGAAAAAAAAAAAAGCAAAGTATGTGGAAGTGTAATGACCTTCGCAGTGATGACTCAGGAGGAGGGCCTGTTCTTGGTGGGACAGGGGGTGGAGGAGACCCAAGAACCATCTCAGGAAGCTGAGTGAACCTGAATGTCTTTTTGATGAATTGACATATTAGCATATAAAAGTTCTAAGCAAGGAGGATAATTTCTGATATATCTGTACATATATATAGATCAGATCTATAACTGTACCTGCTTGGCAAGGCTGCACTGGTAAGGGTCTGGTCTATAGGCTGGCACCCACTGTATGCCTCCCAGCCCTTGACTCTTGGTGCTCGGTGCACTGGTCACCACCTCTGAGTACGGGATGACTGGACCCAAGCCATAGGGTCCCAGTTGTGGATGCTGATGGTTAGAGTGATGGTGTCTGCTGGAAGTAGTGTGGCCAGCTGAAGCTAGACTAAAGGCTTCTTCTAGCAGCAGATGCATCTGCTGACGAACCTCATCTATGGAAGGCTGGGAACTCAATGTTGATGTCCCAGATTGACCTTTGATTTGTTGACCACAGCCAAAATAAAGGCGGCCCGCCAGTCGGTCAATGTCAGTCTCCTCAATAATCTCTGGCTCAGTCTGCAACAGACAAAGAACAAAAAAAAAATGCACAAATATTACAAAATCTAAGTCTGAAATGTGATATTGTGGTATCAAATACCAACAGCTAAAATGCCTCCGTTAAAAATCTTACAATGGGCCAAGTTTGGATCTTCCATCAGGACAATGATCCAAAACTAATATCAAAATCAACATAAAAGTGTGTCACTGAGCACAAAATGAAGATTCTGCCATGGCTGTCCCAGTTCCCTGACCTGAACCCTATAGAAAATGAGTGGGGTGAACTTAATAGAAGAAGTACCAACATAGAGCTAGGAATCTGAAAGATCTGGAGAGATTCTATATGAAGGAATTGTATCTGATGTCTTGTCAGGAGGTCTCCAAACTCATCAGGCATTATAGGAGAAAACTGTTATCTTGGGACAGTACCGCCGCTCCCTATACGCAGAGTACACAGTTTGAGTATGGCATGGTCATGTTCTGTTTGTGAACAAATTGTTCTTATTGAACAAATCTTTTAGGTGAACGATTCGGTGTCGTACACGAAATCCATTGACTAATATTTCTCATTCACTGAAATTCCTCCCTCCACAGCAGCACGGCGCTATTAACAGCGCATGCACAGATCAGTAAACCGGGTAGCTCTGTGGACTGTTTCATCCTGTCAAAAAATGACTAAACCTCGAGGCAATAGCCTTCGAGTATGTGATGTGACGGAGCATGTGATTTGTTGAATGTAGTGAACGAATACGCCCTTCACTGAGAGAGTTTCTTTGAGTCTGAACAAGATCGAGAGATCTTCTCGTTCATGAAAGAAATGACTGAACTGGTAGCCTACATGTCGTTCGTGAAAGAAATGACTGAACTTGTACATATCATGGGTGCTGAGATTTTGAACACAGTTTAAGATATTTTAGATTTAGTCCGAGAGCTCTCAGTCCCTCCATTGAAACCGTGTGCACGGTATACTGTCCATGTCCAGAAAGGTCAGAAAAACATCATCAAAGTAGTCCATGTGACATCAGAGGGTCAGTTATAATTTTTTGAAACATCAAAAATACATTTTGGTCCAAAAATAGCAAAAACTACGACTTTATTCATCATTGTCTTCTCTTCCGTGCCTGTTCTGAGAGAGTTCAAAACAACAGTTTATTGATATCCGGTTCACGAATGAATCATTCGATGTAACTGGATCTCCTTGAACCAGTTCACCAAATCGAACTGAATAGTTTGAAACGGTTAACGTTTCCAATACGCATTAATCCGCAAATGACTTAAGCTGTTAACTTGTTTAATGTGGCTGACACTCCCTCTGAACCGGTGAACCGTTTTCTTCAACCGGTTTATTGAATCGAACTGTCAGAAAGAACTACTGGTGAAAACGAGTCAATCTTTTGTTCGATATCTGGCTCGGTGTTCATCTTCAGTTCTCTCTTCACAGCAGTTCAGTCAGTGTACTGTTTGAGTACATGAATTACTCCCGGATATTGGTTTGTTTTAACTCAGAGGGAGTGTCAGCCACATTAAAAAAGTTAATGGATGCAAACCGTTTAAAATGATTTAGTTAGATTTGGTGAACTGGTTCAAGAAGATCCGGTTACATCGAATGATTCGTTCGCGAACCGGATATCACTACACTGCAGTTTTGAACTCTTTCACAACAGACACAGAAGAGAAGACAATGATGAATAAGCAGAACCTGATTTTACCAAGTGAGACATGTTCCTGGGACAACATCGTTGTTGACCCTGGAACAACATTGTGATTAACCAATCAGATTGGAAGAACCAGTTTTTGGATTTTGTGAAGTTTACGCTTAAAATCAGTGTTTGTTGCTTGTACATCAGTGTCATTCATCTATCATTTCCTCTGATTTTAGGGATTACTCATGGTTAAGGTTAGGTTTAGGTGTAGGGATATGGTTAAGAATATATTTTTGGAGTAAAATGTTGTTCCAGGGTCAACAAAATATGTTGACCTAGGAACACATCGAACTTGGCAAAATTAGGACGTGCGATGAATAAAGTCGTAGTTGTTGCTATTTTTGGATCAAAATGTATTGTCGATGCTTCCAAAAATTCTAACTGACCCTCATTGACTACTTTGATGATGTTTTTCTTACCTTTCTGGACATGGACAGTATACCATGCACACAGTTTCAATGGATGGACTGAGAGCTCTCGGACTAAATCTAAAATATCTTAAACTGTGTTCCGAAGATAAACGGATATCTCACAGGTTTGGAACGACATGAGGGTGAGTTATTGATGACATAATTTTGATTATTGGGTGAACTAACCCTTTAAGCTTTACTTCCAAGATGATGCATGGTAAGTTTTGAATTTCAATACAATATAGAGCAATACCATAACAGAGGCTTGTATTGTGATATTTATTATAAATTTGAATATATTCTGATACTAATACCAGTTATTTATAATTGTTTATTATTTTGTGCATAATTATGTACATAAAGAAATGTATTACCCGTGTAAGCTTGATCCTATTCCATCTCATCTCCTTCAAGCCATTTCCACATCATTAACACATCCCTCCACATTGGTGTTTTTCTCTCATCATTTAGACAGGCTCGTATAACTCCACTACTTAAAAACCCAACCTCAACCCGTCACTTTTAGAGAACTACAGACCAGTTTCCCTTCTTCCTTTCATTGCTAAAACACTTGAACGAACTGTGTTCAACCAAGTCTCTGCATTTCTCACACAGAAAAACCTCCTTGACAGCAACCAATCTGGCTTCAGAAGTGGACATTCAACTGAGACTGCCTTGCTCTTAGTTGTTGAAGCCCTAAGACTGCCAAGAGCGGAATCCAGATCTTCAATACTGTAACGGAAACAGGTCAATTTAGCTCAAAGGGAATCATTTAAGATTTTAAAGGGAATTTGAACAGAATCACTGTTTCACGGCTGATCACTGAGACGCCCTGCGATTCACTGAACGAGCCGTTTAACATCAAATCTGCGCTGGATATTAATATCCAAACTATAGTGAAAACACTATCAATTAGCACAGTAACAAGATCGGCAGTTTAAGACATTAACTTGTAAGCACAAAACACAAGATACTTCTCTTTTCAATATGAATAAGGCTTTATTAGATAAATCTAAAGCCCTATTCGGACGGGACTAGGAAGGATAAGGAGGAAACATTAGCTCTAATTTCCTACGTTTCAGTTTCAGTTTGAAAATTGTATACATAACCACAAGGTGTGGGAGGCAGTTTTTAAAAAAGTTTGGAGGTTTGTCCATCAATTCAAAATACCTTCGACTGGGTGAAGTGCAAAGACCGTATTGAATATCTCAAACGGCGTTACCGCGAATGTGTGAAACATAACAAGACGGGGTCGAATCCACAACGCTGCCCATTCTTTGAGGAACTGGACTCTGTTCTTGGTTAGTTGCTACTTTTAAGAGTATTCATTTTCTACTGAAAAATAATTAACAGCATACAAAGTACTTAAACTTGTGGCTAATAAGCATTCATATGAAAAAAAGACAAATAATAAAATGCAGTGAATAAGCTAGTAATAGAGACAAGAATTCTGTTTACGATTTAGCAATTTAACCAGTACTGTCGATATTGAGTAGATATTTCTGTTTCGTTAGCTTTTCGTCCTATGACTAACCCCGGAGATGGACACATGGATGTGTCAAGTTCAGAGGAAGGTGAAAATTCTGGTAAGTTTGTTATTTTTCCCTTTATAAATTTCAATGTTGCCATTTA
The DNA here is from genome assembly GCF_003368295.1 of Carassius auratus. NCBI lineage: Eukaryota > Metazoa > Chordata > Actinopteri > Cypriniformes > Cyprinidae > Carassius > Carassius auratus. The sequence goes on from NC_039285.1 coordinate 17,604,796, forward strand.
ATTAATATCTTGCAGCTCCGAAATGTTCTAAATGATATGCTTTGTTACAGGTACCAGTTCACAGTGGTCCAAGGTCAGAGCTGACCTCCAATCCCAGCCAAAATTCAATCATTACAAGTATGTTTTTTCCACTCTCTCTCTCTCCAGTAAACCTGCTTAAGTTGTCTTGCATGTCATATCTGTCATGTTGTTAGGGACGTGACCGTATTTTCATCATGTCAAATAATGGTAATTGCTAAAATTTTATTGTGGTATACTGTTATTTCACGGAATTGAATTAGCTTACCAACAACTGTTGTTCTCCTAACATTTTCAATATTTTTCCATATAATAAAGAACAATACCAAAAACATATAAAGCAACATTTTCAAAAAGGTTGCACTGGAAAATGTAACACTATAGAGAAAAATGTGATCCTTTACAGTGAGTTAACATTAGTTAGTTCATAAAAATAAACTAACTAACATTAACAAAGAACAATAACGTGAAATAAATGTAGATGTTGCTCCTTGTTAAAGTACTAAAGTTCATTGTCAGTTCAGGCTCTTTAAATATATTAACAGATTGGCCTACTACATTTGATTTTAATAATGTATTAGCAAATGTTGAAATTAACATTTAGCAAGATTAAAACATGATTTGGTATTTATTTTCTATTGTTCATGTTAACTAATAAATTATCTAATATTACCAGAACTATTGGTAAAGTTTTACTGAACAATAATAAAGAATCATAACAGTTTAAAAGGTTTTTTTTATAGTACATTTATAGAGAAAAAGTTTTAAATACTGTTCAGAAACAAAGTAACTGGTTAAAAAGTATTTTTCAAACTCATTATAAATATAAAAAAAATCATTAGGAATTATCACATTTTGAAGTCTTCACAATAACAATACTGAGCATGTTCATTATCATGATATATTGTATTTTCATATAAAGGCGCGTTTATTTGTCTTATAATGCAATGCAATTTTGTGATCTTTCTCATCAGGGCGTAAACGCAAAGGCAAAAAAACTCAAATCATGGAAGCCATGGAGAGAGGGATAAACATGTTAATACAACATGACAAAGAAACAACAGCAGCAGAGGTTGAACAGCGTCTTGACAAGGAGCACATGGCCTGGGAGAGACAGTTTCAGCAGGACAGACTGGATCTGGAAAGAGCACGTTTTGAATTTGAGATGAAGCGTCATGAAGCTGAAGACAGGCGTGCTCGAGATTCATGGTTCAAATTCTGCAAGTGCTTAGACCTGCAATGCCACAGTATGGACCCTCAACTTCGTTTGCACAATATCAACATCCAGCTCAGCACTATTATCCATCTGATCCATTTGCTTTTCCACCTGGTGAAGCCTCACACCAAAATCTGTCAACATCAGTTGTCCAAGATCAACGTTCGCTGTCTGACCAAAGAAATGACCACTAGATGTTCTGGGCATTGTTTTTTTTTTGCAAACATTGTGCAGTTGCACTTGTTTGTACAAGTTTAAAGAACTGTTCAAGGATCAAAAATGTTGTGAAAATATAGGACATGTTTTTTTGCACTATATTACGTTTACATTTTTGCACTTTAATGCCTAATGGTGAAACTTGAATGTGAAAGTCCAGTTTACGTTAAAGGGAAAGAGACAAATGTTGCATACATGTCATAACTTTTATTAGACATATAGATTGTAACTTTTTTTGGTTTGTACAAACAGTTGTGTTGATCTTACAGAAGAACCAGTTACAAAGGTGCTTGAAATGAAAAAAATTAATAAAATAAAACTACAAAAATATTAAGCGAATATATTTAATCATATTGCACACATCAACAATCACTGATTTTCAGAAATGTACCATACTAATACTTCACAGATTTGCTCTGCAGTAGAACTGGCCAGGTCAAGCGGCTCGGGTGTAACAAGGGTACCTTCATCATCTGCATGTTCCTGCTCTGTGTCTTCCTCCTCAGGCATCTCTGCTCTGCTCTGCTCCTGTGGGAAATCCAGGAGCAGACTCACTCACAAAAGTTGTGCAGCACAATGCAAGCTGCAACAACAAACTTAATGTTTGTAGTTTAACTATCATTGCGCTTCATTAGGCAGCACCATCTGCCCTTTAGACGGCCAAAAGCATGTTCCACATGAATTCTTGCCCTACTCAGACATGCATTGAATTGCAGTTGGGGCCCTCTTGCAACTCCTTCTGGGAACGGTTTCATGGCATTACGAGAGAGGCTATAAGCAGAGTCAGCCACAATCAGCACAGGAATGTCAACACCTTGTATTGTCTTGGTGAGTGGTGGAAAGCAGGTGCCATTTTCCAGCTTTGCATGTAGTTTTGAGTTTTGAAAAACAAAAGAGTCGTGGCACTTCCCTGGCCAGCCAACATCAAAATCTTGAAACATGTACTGGTGGTCAACCAAGCCCTGTAGTATCACGCTGTACCACCCCTTTCTGTTGTAGTAATCAGTGTGAAAGCTGGAGGGTGCTAGGATGAGAATGTGTGTTCCATCCAGGGCCCCAGCACACATGGGAAACCCTGACTTCTCTTGAAATCCTTTGATTATGGTTTTCACGTCTTCTTCACTTTTTGGCATTCCAATAAACTTCCTTTTCAGTTGGCAGAGACCCTTACAAACCTCCCAAAATACATCACAGGCAGTGCTCACCCCAATTCCAAAGAGGTTTGCAACATCATGGAATTCAGTGTTTCTTGCTAACTTGTAAAGTGTCAGAGCAACCCTTTTTTCCAAACTCACTGTGGTCTTCATGGTTTGTTTTAGTATGTAAGGATGAAGAAGGTCACAGAGATTTAAGAAGGCCTCCTCTGGCATTCTGAAGTTGAGGTACCACTCAGTTTCCCCAAAATTTTGCAGCACATCTGTCTCCCAGAAGGTGCTGGTGCACTCCTTCTAAGCAATTGGTGCAGTTCTCATGCTGCAAACTATATAAAAGTACATTTTAGGTATAACTTAAAAACTGCCATTGAACACAATTTATGAAATTTGTTCAAATGTATTTTTAAATTAAGCAATTTGAAATATAAAGTGAAACGCCCCAACACATTTAGTGTTCTGTAAACATTTGATAAAAATTGTAGTGTGAAAAAAAACTAAACATACATTTATCATCATGATTTAATAGAACTGGGTTCTTATAATAAACCCACTGGAATAAAAAGTTTTAATTTATACAATTTACACGTTATGTAATTAAATGCAGAAATGAAAGTAATCTTACCTGAAACTGATATTACAGTAGCCAGTCTTAACAGTTTACGTGATTTGGCTATTCTTGTTGATTTAATTTTTTTATTTCTTCGCAGTGTAGGCCTACCAAACACATCTACATCCATTATCGGTGCGCAAAAAGCAGAAACTTGAAAACTGGCGCGATATAGCGAGAGATTGTACGGTACTTCACGTTGACCAAAACACACAAGAAAAATCGTTTTGGAAAAAACATTTTCGGAAATCACAGACATTCGCATTCGGACGGGATTATATTTCTCTGAAGACCGCCGAGTTTGACAAAAAACAGTAGGTAATTTGCTCTGGAATTTTTTTCTCACACTCAGAGGTCGTGTGAGAAAAAGACAGACATGGCAGATTCGGACGGGATTAAAATCTCAAAGTACGTATGTGAAACAGAAATTTCTCTAACGTCCCCTTGTGAAACTAGTCCCGTCCCGTCGCATTGAGTTCCTCAGTGAGGTTAAAATTATATTAGATACACCAGCACAAATGTCTGAGGATACATTGCCTTGGTTTCCTGTGAAAAAGGAATCCCGTTGAAAGGGGTATTCAGATGTCGCTGATTGGCTGGAAGTTCAGTAGTCGCTGAAGTGACGTCTTAGGAAGGCCCGTGGTGGGGCGTTGGCTGAAAGTGCAGTTGTGTGGCTGGTTAAAATTGAATGCTCAGGCATCGGAGGCTGGACGTTACAAAACTTAACTCAGAACACGAAACTCTTAAACGGAAAAGAAAAGATATAAAGTTTGACGAGACAAGGTTGTGTTCCTTCTCATCGTGGCTAAGTAGCAGCAGGCGTGCAGGCTAAAGCACGCTGCAACCGCGCTCAAAGAATAGTGATGACAAAAAACATGGCTAATAGCAGAAACACAGCTAGAGACTAAAAGCCGAGATTTTATGGTGTCCTAAGTATTTAAACTGGCCTGTTGGCCACACCTCAAATGTTGTCTTGACCAATCAGATATTGTCTTGGCTCAGGGGTATCATAAATCATATGTTTATCTTACCAAGCATGTGGTCCGAATGTTCCTGCCTTGCAGGGTCTAATTTTGGACATGATTCCTATTACCAAGTTATGATATATTTGACAAATAAATGATTGTCAGGACAATATCAAGCAAGCAGATTCGATCACACACATACCAAACATAAGTATGAATCATTAAGCTATGCCATAGTTATTAAAAAAACATACACAATAAGTGATTATAACATGATAGTCAAATGTGTGGGTTACACATAAATGAATATGGAGTGAAGCGATGGACTGATTCATTTATAAGTCTTTTTGAGTTCATTCTGGTCCATATATATGTACAAAAAGCAGTTTCTTTGCCATTCTCTGACATAGGGATGTTCTGTGGAGACAGAGATTACAAGTCCCCTCCCACCCTTAGGAATTTCAGTCTGGTTCTGCTAGGTGGGGGGAAGTCAATGGAAGTGTTTAACTCATGGGTTTCCATGTGATGTCCAGCGTTGCATTACAATTACGAACAACAAATTTGACAATCTCTTCTGCTAATTAAAATGGTCAATAATTGTTCTAGTGGTGTTAATGTTGAAAGCTGTTGTGTGAACAAGTTGGTTGGTTGGTTATCTTCCTTGGGACTTGTGGCACAGAATGTTTTATGACTTCCTGAGGAATTTGGCTCGAGTTCCAAACACTGCTTTGAAAGACTCTTTAATTTGTCTGGTTCGACTCATTTCTGTTACAATACTTATCCTGCTTGATCTGACCACTGCTTTTGACATGGTTAACCACCAGATCCTCCCATCAACCCTACTGGCAAAGGGCATCCCAGGAACCACACTTTAGTGGTTTGAGTCTTACCTATCAGATAGGTCCTTCAAAGTATCTTTGAGAGGTGAGTTGTCCAAGTCACATCTAACTACTGGGGGGCCTCAGGGCTCAGTTCTTGGACCACTTCTCTTCTCTGTCAACATGGCATCATTATGTTCTGTCATTCCACAACATGGCTTTTCATACCACTGCTATGCTGATGACACTCAACTCTACCTCTCATTCCATCCTGATGATCCGACGGTAGCTACTCGCATCTCAGATTGTCTAACTGACATTTCTTGCTGGATGATGGACCATCACCTTCAACTCAACCTTGCCAAGACAGAACTGCTTGTGGTTTCAGCAAACCTATCGTTTCATCACAATTTCACCATCAAGTTAGGCACATCAACCATAAGTCTTTCAAAAACAGCCAAAAGCCTTATGATTGATGATCAGCTGATTTTCTCAGACCACATTGCTAAAACTGTCCGATCCTGCAGATTTGCTTCTTTCAACATCAAGAATATCAGACCCATTTTTTTTTGGAACATGCTGCACAACTCTATTGCAATTGGACTATTGCAATGCTCTCTTGGCAGGTCTTCCAGTCAGTTCTATCAAACCTTTACAATTAATCCAGAACGTGGCAGCAAGATTAATTTTTAATGAGCCAAAAAGAACACACGTCACATCTCTGTTTATCAATTTGCACTGGCTACCAATAGCTGCTCGCATTAAAATTCAAGGCATTGATGTTTGCCTACAAAACTACCACTTACCTAAATTTATTACTTCAGACTTATGTGCCCTCTAGAAGCTTCATGATTAGAAGCTTAGTTTGTTTATTTATTTAGTTACAGTAAAGAGATAAGAAGTGGTCAACACTGATTGCATTCTTTATTCCCATCTGCAAACCAAACCTTTGTGCTTCTGTTTCAATAGTGGTGAATTTAAGATTATTATTTCAAACAACCAGTGCTTAAAAAAAAAAAAAAAAACGGCAAAACAACAAATCCTTAATGGACTATCAGCAGCAACTAACCAAGCGTAACACAACTCAACCACATCTCCACCCCATAACAATCAAGCAATGCCTTACAAAATCTTTTTTTTTTAACTGTCCAATGTTATATAAATGTATCTGTGCATTTTCCAGATGCTTTTATCTAAAATCACAACCTTGCTGATGCTGGCAGCATGCTCTACAGCTGTGTTTTTGAAGCCTTTCCATTTTTGCACAGCTTTTAGTGAAGAACACTCACATCATAGCCACTGTTACGGTTCCCCTTTCTGGGTCTCTCTCTCATAACCAGAAGATCCATCTCTGTTCCTCCAGGACTGGGACTGTTTAGAGACTGTCTGCTCTGATGTGTTCGGTGACTCACCTGAGAGGGTCTAAAACCATCACACACACACACAGAGAGACAGAGTCAATTAGAGAGAGAGAGAGAGAGAGAGAGAGAGAGAGAGTTTAGAACAGTATCATTAGTAACATCTGAACATTTAAAAGTGACTATACAAGGCCTGTGTCTATGTATGTGTGTGTGTGTGTGTGTGTGTGTGTGTGTGTGTGTGTGTGTGTGTGTGTGTGTGTGTGTGTGTGTGTGTTTGCATGTGTGTGTGTGTGTGTGTGTGTGTGTGTCTGCCATATTCACTGAAATAGATACACTATTTATGTTAGGCAATATAAGTAATTTAATGAGCTGCACTCTAGAATGAATATATTCCTCCATGCTGCATATCCAGTTATCCTTACATTTTAGATTATGAAAACTTTTTCTTTTGAATAAAATAAATGACAATCCATTTACAGTGAGACAGTGAATACGTTAAGTACATAGGTTTAGTTCTGATTAAAAAAAGGTGAAGACATTATAACAGAACTATACATTGTTTAGAGAATATATAAATAACTATTTATTGTTAAACAAATAAAACAAGCTGTCAAAACAGTCAACGCCATGTCTCCTTGATTCTCTGGTGTCAAGAGATGCAGGGGCCCTGAGAAAACAGCCCAAGAGTTGATGTCTTAATCTATGTTAGCTTTACATTTCTTTTTAAAAAATTGTTGAGTCTGGGCTGGCAATACCACGAGTGAAGTGCCCTTGACCAAGGCACCGAACCCACAACTGCTTTTTGGGCGCTACAGCATAAATGGCTGCCCTCTGCTGTGGGTGTGTTTATGGTGTGTGTGTTCATTGCTGTGTGTGTGCACTTTGGATGGGATAAATGCAGAGCACGAATAATTCTGAGTATGGGTCCCCATACTTGGCTGTATGTCACGTCACTTTCACTTAAACCTGTCATCGCAACATCAATTGCATGCCATTTTGGGCCAGATAATGCAACATATTTTTTTTTTTTTTTTTTAGATCTGCACTGTAAAAAAACAAAAAACAAAAACAAACAAAAAAAACCTGCTCTGAGTAAAGAATAACCTTAATAAGCACAAATATTGAGCTGCTCAGATTTCATAATTCTGAGTCCTGCGTCAAAGCTATGAGCCAGTTAAACAACAGATCACAGTAAAGCAGAGGTTAGCACTTACACTCAGAAAACACAGCAAAAATAACACGCTTAACTAAAAGGGGTAAATGGTGATGTCAACGTTTCAATAAATGTCCTCAACAGTTTTAAAATTACATATAGAGCCTTAAGTGAAACAACTTTCCCAAAGGTCTTCATATTAAAACCAAGAGATTTTCTTATACATGGGCTTCTGAACGAATCATAGGGGTTTGATTTTAAGCCATGCCAGTGTTCTCAAGCAACTGATACTTAATCCAATGGAAAGCTGAAAGCCGCAGAAAGATACACTCTCCTTCTTTAAAAAATATGAATTGCACAAGATTTGACAGAGTGCCAGTGGATCCCAAAAAAAAAAAAAAAAAGGAAATTAAATATTTAAACAGAGACAAAACTCCAAAGCAAGGGTATTTTGGTCAGTTAATGAGACCGGGCAAAGGACGTACTGGATACCTGATCCAGTAATTTCTGTGACAGCAGCTTTTGTGTCTACTTCTGAACTCCTGGGAAAAGAACAACAGACATTTCTGAGCACATAGTGTTTTCATCATCAAGGCTCATGCTAAAAGCTAGTCGACAAAGCTCACTACATATTTGCTACACTAATGATTTACCAAATGCTCCTATTTTAGAGAAAGCCAACCACACAGTACAACTACTGTATATTATTTAGTTCAGTAAATATAAATTGTTAAAGCCATTTAAAACAAGAAAGAAAAGGGGAGACTTGACAGTGTTTAATGTTAAATTATATTTGTGAACTAATTAATTTAAATAGGGTTACCGCCGTGATGAAGAGAGGAGCTTTTGCTTAGGTTGAGAAGAGGAGCGTTGCCAAGGAGTGTTGCCAGCAGTTTTCCAACGGAAATAGTTAAAGTTATAGTAGCCTAACTGGTGTCAGGTTGGCCATTTTAAGGGCTGTCTTAATCACATACGTAATTATTCCAGTGTATTGAAAGTTCACTCTCTGAAAAATCCGACAATGCTCCCTAAACCCTAGAGTGGACTGAGGCTCAGTTACATCACATTTCTGAAGTCCAAAATACATTACAAACATACTTAAATTGTATTATTAATTAATTAACGTTCTGATATGTTATCTAATGTAAAGATATTCAGTCATTTTTAAGTGTGTCTTAAGTACTCCAAACACTTTTGGGACCATTGTATATTAATAGATTAACAAATGACACTATGAAATTCATCATCAGATATAATTTGTGTAGATAAATTGTTCTTAAAGACAATTATGCATACATAAAAACAACCATATGTTGTTAAACACTCATTTCCATTCAAGAAAAATCCCTTACCTCCTGTGAGACTTTATAAACGTGGATCCTCTGTCGTCCTCCAGTTCCTGAGCTCTGCTCTGTGGGTGTGGAGGCCTGCCGCGGCTGTTCTTGTGTCGCTGGTCTTTAGTGCTACCTTTCCCCTCAGCAGAAGGAATGCCATAATATCCCTTCCTCTTTGCCTTCAATCTGAGCTTATTCCTGTAGTGCTCAATGTCCGACTTCTGTTTCAGAGCAAAATTCACCTGTATACACATAAAGAGAAAGAGAGAATGGTGATTGGCCAATCATTAAAAAAAAAAAAAAAATTGCATGAAAAATGTGGCTCGAATTGATTTCCCATAGGTAAAGTGATATTGTAAAATAAATCTGTGCCAGGACTCTTTGAAGACCAGATTTGACTAAATTAAGCAATAGTCCCACTGGAATATTATATATATAAGAGAGCTCTACCATTCTCTCTGCTGGTGCGAGTGACCTGATCTCATTTGAGGGAAGTGAGGACGAGCTGCTTGATGAAAAATGTATGGCCATTGGTTCGTGCAGTGTATTAAAAACTAACCAGTGGATAGGCAGTGGAGCTGCACAAGACTATGGCGACGAAGCCCGCCAAGCATCTGGCTATATAAGCGGGCATTCGCCACAGGATTCTCAGAGTTCTTCTCCTTCAGCGGCGACCACATCTCTAAACTGATCTGAAGTCGCTTGCAATTAAATTACACCTTCGCAGCTGGAATCAAGACCTCGAAGCACAGATGACCTTGCTTCTTCACCGCTTCAGTGATGCAGCAGTTCTGGTCCGTTTTCCCTGCCAATGTCCAGCGAATACTAAAAGAGCTTACTAAAAGAGCTTGGCATTGTTGAAAATGCCACGCTGTTACTGCGGCTCGTGCGGGTCTCCCCTGCATGCCGATGATGGCCACTCGGAGTGCATTTCCTGCTTTGGGAAATCCCATGCGGAAGCTGCACTCATGGGAACTGATGGTTCTTACTGTGAGAACTTCATTCTTCATTCCCACGTGCCCCTCCCTCGCCACAGATAAAGAGCACTCCCAGCATCTTTTCTCATTCTGATCAGCGTCCCTCTGCTGGTGCGAGTGACCTGATCTCATTTGAGGGAAGTGAGGACGAGCTGCTTGATGACAGCATGTCATTAACAGCATTGGATGAGGAGGAGCTATTGGGCTCTGTAACTCGCCATCATCTGCACCAAGCACCACCAAAGACAGGATGGATGCCGAGCTTCTCCGTATCCTCTCAAAAACAGTTGAATGTATGGGCTTAGGTCTGTCTCCACCAGAGAAGCCCTCTCGCAGTGTCTGGATGAATGGTTCCTGCCGGGGCACCATAAAAAAAAACTTGTCAGTGTCCCTCTCCATTCTTCAGAGAATAACAAGGTTTTCCTGGTGGCCCCACTTCGGACGAACTAGCCGTGGCTCTCAGAGCTAACTCAATTTTTGAGCACAGCTATCAGAGTTCTGAGAATACGTATTAAGTGTTCATCCCATTTTAGGCATTCAGAACAGCTCTTTGTCAACTTCGGTAACCATACCAAAGGGCTTCTGGTCACAAAGCAAAGACTCTCTAGATCTTTGGGCCTAGATTCATTGCCTTGTCCTGGGTATTTTTATATGTAAAATGCATCAGAAGGTCAGTAAAAAGAGTTAGTGGTCAGTGGTTGCCATCTAATGCGGTCTCTATTAAAATCAAGTCTTACCTCTCCATTGAATACAGCAGAGTCGTGACTGTGGTCGGAGGATACTGGGCACGGGCAGGTGGGTGGAGCTGCAATTGGTTTTATAGAAATAAGCTGAAGTGATCCTGAGGAACTATCATAATGATCTGCCAAAACCAAAAACAAATAAACTTTAATGTCAGCAACAAGAAAATTAATATGATTATAGAAGCAGAACACAGACAAATTCACTTCCTTTTTATGTGACAGCACCACTGGCCAACATTATCACTTCTGCAGAAGATTATTTTTCTTAGCTCTCATTTCCTATTTAAAGTGGAAAAAGTTTGATCCTAAGATTTCAGAATTCGATTAATTTTTGATTTTAATGAATTTTTCCATTTATCAAGACAGATTAGGTTTGTCCACTTCTGAGAGAATATATCTAAATATATTCATATGGAAGTGGAAAAACTTTAGAATAAGCAAACTGTATATTTTGCCCTAACCATAAAGAATTAGATTCTATGTGAGCAGAATTTAACAAGTTACTGCCCATTTTCTTTTAAAGTAATAGTTCACCAACCAAATAATTAAATTTTATTTAAATAATATAATTTAATTAAATCATTACTCACTTTTTGTTATTCACTCACTGTTATTTCTTCTGTGCAATATATAAAGGATAGCTGAATGGATCTTAATGAAGCTTTTTACACATCACCACATTTCATAGTGACTACATCTGTCAAGCTCCAAAAACACCATAAATGTAGTCCATATAAGTGACATAATTAAAAAAATTTGAGAAAACAATTTTAAACATGGAAAAAATTGGCAAACATATTGGCAATGTGATCCAATGCTGTTTGGGCCCCAACATTCTTTTTTTTTTTTCATGTAAGAAATAAAATAATAATAATAATAATAACAGTAATACATGCATACAGGTTTGAAATTACTTGAGGGTGAGTAAATGATGGCAGAGTGTTATTATTATTTAGATACTTTTGAAAATTGAAAAATCTGTTCTGGCACAGATTATCTCTTCACAGACTCAAGTTTCATCTGACAAAAGGTCAGATGCAGCATATGCCAACTGGACATGAACATAATATTGGCATATTATGTTGTTATTGGGAGAGACATGCTTATTACAGTACATGTTTGTGTAGTGTTGAAGGTTGTATATTGGCAAGTCTGTGGTATCCAAACCAGTATGACCACTGCCAAGGAAAAGTTTATAAAATAATAAATGTAGGTTTCAATGGGTGTGCCTTTATCTCTGTCTGTCAGTATGCATCTTGCGACGCATGTGTCTGCAAAAATGTGCATGTGACCCTGTTGCTCATCTGTGATGCTGGTAGCCACAGTGACAGACTGGATCATGTCAGAAGATAGGGTTTTATTCACATTCATGAACTTGATCACTGTTTTCCTTCTGAGGATGGTCATCTGTTAAACAAGGCCTTAGTTAAAAACTCATCTTCCATGCAGGGAGACACCATACAACCTCGCACTGTACCCAAACACACACTTCTGGTAATAATTTAATATAGAATTAAAAGTGTGGTCACACTTTATTTTAGGGTCCAATTCTCACTATTAACTAATCATTAACTATGACTTTTGCCTCAATTAACTCCTTATTTACTGCTTATTAATAGTTTCTAAGTTGTTAAATTTAGGGTATTGGGTAGGATTATGGATGTCATGCATTATATGTACTTTATAAGAACTAATAAATAGCCAATATGTTAATAATAGACATGCTAATAAGCAACTAGTTATTAGTGTGAATTGGACCCTATACTAAAGTGTTACCAAAAGTGTCAGTAAAGAGCACTGGGATAAAATATGTGATGTATAAAGTTAAATAGCACAAATTTGTGTTTTATAAAATTATTAAACTTGGCAATTTTTGTTTTAAATCTTATATAATTGTACGTATTTAGGATGCATATAATCAGTAGTGACTAGTGAATATAAATTTAGGTACAGCAGATTCTGAGGTCATAGCTGTCCCACTTTATAACTATTTTTTTAAGGTGTCTTTAAAGACTATATACGTATGTCAAAAAAACAAAAAAACACTGGTGTACAGTTAAAGTTAGGGACATGTTTGGTGGGTTAAGGGGTAAATGTATAGGCTTAACAGTGTAATTATAGATGTAATCACAGATGTAATCACAGAAACTAACTCCACATGTAATTACATGCAGGTATTTCAGAATATATGTACCATGTAAAAACATGTACGTTCACAATAAGTTCACTGTATCAAATAATTAATTTAAATGTCAGTACAAAGTAGTGTAAAACACTGCATATAAAGTCCTCTTTAACCATGATTCTCATCCACTAACATTATTAGAGTGATAGACTGCAACGGTTTGACTTAAAAATCTCAATTTGTGTTCTACTGAAGAAACAAATCACCTACATCTTGGGATGACCTGTGGTTAAGCAGATAAACATAAAATTTCCTTTTTTGGGTGAACTATCCTTTTAAGTTTTATAATATAATATACATACATTTTTATTTATGATTTACCACTCATAAGCAAAGTTTAGTGTGGTTGCATAATTTAGCCTGAGGGTGGTGCTCTAATATTGGTTGACAGGCTCCAAGTACACATGCATGTTACCTTAAAATTAACATTAATTTAATGTTGCATTTAGTGTGTTATATTGAATATTGACTGATGCAAGTTGTAGAGGAAATCAGGAGAGAAAAAGAAAGCCATGTCAATTCTCAGAACAAACACAACAGAAGGCTATTCAAATGAGCACGTTTAAACTAAAGGATTTATACTCTTACTAATTTGGTAACTCCTCCACACATCCCCCTGCACCTGATAAAGATGAACAGATGTGTTCACAATCTAACTTTTTAGTTGCTGAACTAATGGAGACTGTAAACAAGTTTTTGATATGGATGGATTGTTTCATAAGGTTTACGTAAAAAAAAGTGGGGCAGATTGATTTTTGACCCTATTAATCTAAATTAGGGCACACTGCATTTCCATTTTACATCAGAGATTTACATTTGAAAAATGTTGGGCGTTGCTGAACTCAGGACGGCAAAGGCACCTGCTGCCCCTTTTATAACGATAGCATAGCTATCATAGCAAAATGTGTTCTATTTAATTGCTTTAAAGAAAAGTGAAAAAAATAATAATAAATTAGCAGTATAGCAAATATATGTGTAAGGGTTAATAGAGTTTAAAAGCCCAGGACCAAAATGCCCATGGCAGATAAAACACTGAATTATTATTGTTATTATTATTTTTTAATTAACATCTGTTCTTCTTTCCAAAAAGTTTGGTGCGATGTATTTGAGGTTGCATGCTCTACAATGAACATTTATATTTTTGGAGAGTTAGCAAAATTATTCCTGCCTTTTGAAATCCTACTTTTATTTGTTAAGAGCACACCTCCCTTCAAATGTCTATTGAGGCAGCTCTTCAGACTCTTCAGTGATTGTATTTGCTTCATGAGAATAAGACATTTTGGAAAAATAACTTAATTTCATGGATGTCTTGTGGCTTAAATGCACAAATGTGAAAGTGCTTAAACTGTGGAGGCATTTCCCACCATTACTCTTCCTCGTCTCCTCCTTTGTGAGTTTCTGCTGTGCTGTGGCTTTTTGCACAGCCAAACCCTTTCCTGAGACCTCTTTCACTGATTCACTGCTGATGACAGAACCATCCTCACTCGGCAACCTACTGCAAGTAACCATAGCAACAAGGAACAGCAGTAAGTCAGTGCATGTGTGAAATTAGAGGATGGTTATGTCATTTTCTTTATCTGCATCCTCATCTCAAACACATACATATAAATGAAAGGAGGACACACAATCAAACAGATAAACACATTTACTTATACCAAATTTCTGTGGTCCTAAAACTAGAGTATTGATTGGTTTTGATTGTGAACATTTAATCAGTCCATTCAGACATTCTGGACTAGTTAATCATGGCTTTAAAAATGGCTTACGGAAATGGCTTTGTCGTTAACTAAAATAAATTTGATTAATTTAAAACCAGTTGTGCTAATCTGAATTAGCATGACAAAGGTTGTCTATAAAACATGGAATGAACCAAGAAAAGTTTAAAATTGTATGGAACTGAGCAGCAAATCTAAGGAAATCATTGGCAACAGAAAAAAAAAAAAAAAGATATATTGAAGAAGACTATTGAAGTCGGTGAAAGAGCTCCTAAATTGAATCACTCTATGACATCTACACTTCTGGTCAAAAGTTGGAAGTAATGGAAAAAAAGTCTCTCATTAAACCAAAACTGAAATTATGTATGCACACTTGTTGAGCATAAGCAACTTCTTATCCAAAACATATTATCCAAACTTTTGATCAGTAGTGTAGTTCTTGAATTGCTTATATAATTCACCTGAAGCTGAGTTACGCACTGAATGCATTTCTCCAGAAATTATAATTAGATCCATATACAATTAGATCCATTTATATCACACTCCTCCAGGAAAGTAACTGAAAGCTACAGTGCTCATCCAACCATATGAAATTCATTAACAGTCAGTCAGCTTAACTATCAGACAATATTTTAAACAGGCCAGTGATCTCATTAACACATTGTTAAGATCAAACTGAGATACTGAGCATTGATTTTATTTAAAAAGCAATTATCAAACAAGTCTCTGTCACTATATTCATTATTTCACCCTCTCTTGAACACTGTTTAGCATCTCTAGCTTATGTCTTCCGTGACAAGTAGTTTTGTGGGCCTGTGTCAAATAACAGCAAATGACAGCATTACTGTTAGTGCGGTGACATGAATACTGAGTATTTGTAGAATGGCATAAGAGTTAGGTTTCTTCACACATACCTTTTCCTTATCTCACTGTTCATGCTCTTCTTTGAAGTGGATCCATCTTGGCGTGCAAGCTTATCTAGGGACAGAGGGGCATCGCGAATGGGGTGGGGCAGAACCATAGTCTCCTGGGTAACCGGGAGGATCTCCTCATCACCTCCCTGCTGACCCAGATGTTGCTTGGCATAGTCAAACCCCTGAACAGGCTAATCAAGGAGCAAACATTCACACATTTGATTACAGATATGAAGGTTATTCCTATACACTGTACACAACAAAAAATTGTAACATCTAAATTAATTGGTCAAAAATATTTTAAGGGGTCATATAATGCCATTTAAAATTTTCCTTTCTCTTTGGAGTGAAAAAAGTTCTTGGTTCATGACAAAGATCTGTAAAGTTGCAAAGACTTAAGTCTCAAATCCAAAGAGATATTCTTTATCAAAGTTGAGACTCTGCCATGCCCCCTTAAACGGCTCATTCAAACATGCCACCATGTCTACATCACCATGTGGAAATATTTGTGTAATGCCGCCCAAATGTTCATGTAAAGAAAGAAGGAATTTAGTCTTTGCAACTTTACAGATCTTCTTTATGCACCAAGAGCTTTTTACACTCCAAAAAGAAAGGAAAAATTGAAAGCATCATATATCCCCTTTAATTTTTTGTAGAATGTCAAGGTTGCCTTGAAAAAATAAGCCAGGACACTCAACTAAATATATACTTTTATGTTCCACAAAATAGTCTTACATGTATGGAATGACACAAAATATTTTTTGGGGTGAACTAACCGTTTAATTGTGCAAAATCATTAGTACTTGTCCCTAAGATCTGTCTATTCTACACATCGTCTTTAACACTGTGTGCACATCTGGAGTCCAGAGCAGCAGGTGAGATGATTGAAGAGCTGAATAACTTACCTGAGGGTAATAACCCACGTCTCTCCAGTAAGCAGTCTAAATGAGAGAAAACAGCATTAAGAGTCATCAATCATTTCTATCTCTCTCCCATACACACTCTCTTGGGATGTTTTCCCAGAGGCAAAGCAAGCTAAGCATGTAAGAGTTTGAGGAAAACTGTTGATGAAGCCACTGTAAAATATGCTGAGTGTACAAATAACATAATGAGTTACAATGGGAGAGTTAAACAGCAAAGTGGTGCCTTATGGCAAATGGTCAAGCAGGAGGTTCATCCAGATCCAGTCACTGCTTTACCTTGACTCGAGGATTGAAGTTTCCAATGGGATCGCTTTTGAAATCGCTCTTGTTTTTGTGACACAGCACTGTGGTGATGATGATCATGATGATGGTCACCACACCAATGGGTGCTAGCACTGCAGCAATGATCCACAGTTTGTGGGGTGGATTTTTCACTATGGCTGCATGGTGGGAAACACTGTTAGTCACATTAAATATTTTACATATTAAACTATGATTTTGCAAATTGTGTTGCTTAAATATTTTGACACAAAATATTTAGTTTGTACAACAATCATTTTGTTAGTGACTTAAAAAAATTCAGGTTAAATAAATATTACAATATTACAATTATTATTTTATTTTATTTTTTTAACATTAACAACATAATACATTGCTCATTAAAAACCAAGTATACAGGTGCATCTCAATAAATTTGAATGTTTTGGAAAAGTTCATTTATTTCAGTTTGTCTCACATTTAACAAAACCCACAAATTCACTATCTCAACAAATTAGAATACTTCATGAGACCAAAAAATATATATTTGTGAATTGTTTGCCTTCTGGAAAGTATGTTCACTTACTGTACATGTACTCAATACTTGGTAGGGGCTCCTTTTGCTTTAATTATTGCCTCAAATTGGCATAGCAGTGCCACAAACTGATAACTTCCATGCCGAGGTGGTATGAAAGCCCAGGTTTCTTTGACAGTGGCCTTCAGCTCACTTTTTTTGGTCTCTTGTTTCTCATTTTCCTCTTGACAATACCCAATATATACTCTATGGGGTTCAGGTCTGGTTAGTTTGCAGGCCAGTCAAGCACACTGACACCATGGTCATTTAACCAACTTTTGGTGCTTTTGGCAGTGTGGGCAGGTGCCAAATCCTGCTGGAAAATTAAATAAGCATCTTCAAAAAGCTGGACAGCAAAAGGAAGCATGAAGTGCTCCAAAATTTATTTGTAAACGGGTGCAGTGACTTTGGATTTAAAAAAAACAAAACAATGGACCAAACCCAGCAGATGACATTGCACCCCAAATCATCACAGACTGTCGAAACTTAACACTGGACTTTACTCAACTTGGGCTATGAGCTTGTCCATCCTTTCTCCAGACTCTAGGACCTTGGTTTCCAAATGAAAAACAAAACTTGCTCTCATCTGAAAAGAGGACTTTGGACCACTGGGCAACAGTCCAGTTCTTCTTCTCTTTAGCGCAGGTAAGATGCCTCTGATGTTGTCTGTGGTTCAGGAGTGGCTTAACAAGAGGAATACGACAACTGTAGCCAAACTGCTTCACACGTCTGTATGCCTTGACCCCAGCCTCAGTCCATTCCCTGTGAAGTTCACTCAAATTCTTGAATCGATTTTGCTTGACAATCCTCATAAGGCTGCAGTTCTCTCGGTTGGTTGTGCAGTTTTTCTTCCAGACTTTTCCCTTCCACTCAACTTTCTGTTATCATGTTTGGATACAGCACTCTGTGAACAGCCAGCTTCTTTAGCAATGAATGTTTGTGGCTTACCTTCCTTGTGAAGGGTGTCAATGATTGTCCCATGATTGTGTAGCCTAGTGAACCAAACTAAGAGATCATTTTGAAGACTCAGGAAACCTTTGCAGGTGTTTTGAGTTGATTAGCTGATTTGCATGTCACCAAATTCTAATTTGTTAAGATAGTGAATTGGTGGGTTTTTGTTAAATGTGATCCAAAATCATCACAATTAAGAGAATCAAAAGACTTAAACTACTTCAGTCTGTGTGCATTGAATTTATTTAATACACGAGGTTCACAATTTGAGTTGAATTACTGAAATAACTTTTCCATGACATTTTAATTTATTGAGATGCACCTGTATTTATCATCATGTCTGTTTTTTAAGCATTTTAACATTTAATCTGCTTTCATATGAAATTTCAGATTACATTTTCTTTGTGAAATGGCAGTGTAGTTGTTCTTTATAATAGTCAATTTATTGTCAGATCATCATTCAGATTATGACATTCAGACCACAACAGGTGTTGTGATGGTCATAGACAAGGAGATTTACCTATAATTCTCTAAACTGATTACTCACTTAAAACACACAAATCATGTTTTCATTTTCAATTTGATTTGATGTGAAAAAGTTGTTTACTTACTTTTTAATTAGTCTAATTAGTCTAACACCATTATTTGTTCATTCAGAATGATTTGACTATGCAGAATGTTCACAAAATCAAGTAATTAAGTAATTCTGCATATAGTAATATTGCTGTTAGCAAAATTTTGGTTCCACTTTATATTAGGTGTCTTTAGCGACTACTGTATGTACTGTGAGGTATGAGTATGTGAAATTAAAAATAAATAAATCAAGTCAAGTCACCTTTATTTATATAGCGCTTTAAACAAAATACATTGCGTCAAAGCAACTGGACAACATTCATTAGGAAAACAGTGTGTCAATAATGCAAAATGATAGTTAAAGGCAGTTCATCACTGAATTCAGTGATGTCATCTCTGTTCAGTTAAATGAGTGTTTCTGCATTTATTTGCAATCAAGTCAACGATATTGCTGCAGATGAACAATTAAATGAATTAATGAATGAATGATTCAATACTAGGTACAATGTACCTATTGTGTTCATGTTGAATTGCAAATCACATTTGTGTTTCTGAGGTGGGATACTGTATAAGGTTAGGATCAGGTTTGGTGGTTTGATTAGGTTTAAGTGTGGGTGTAGTGGTAGGTAACAGTGTAATATATAATATAATTATAAGTGCAATGTTAAACTATTTACTGATATGTACACAATAGTGCATTGTATCAAATGATTAATTTAAAAGTAAGTAGTTAAAGACACAAAATAAAGTGGGTCAAACATTTCTATAATTCTAGTAAAACCTGAAAAGAATGTAATTTTTACCTTCTGCCTGCAGTTGAACAATGTATCCCAGTGTGAGTGCCATGGTCTGCGAGTCCACTGTGTTCAGAAGCTTGGCTGCAGATGTGCCAAGCAGTGGGGTCCCATTTTGCTGGACGTAGTAGGTCATCTCAGCTGGGTTTTTTGGCCCATGTACACGCCTGATACTAACCATCTGAATGCAATGAAACACAGCTTGATCACTACATGTAGACACATTTTCATTTAGCAAACATTAAAAGTTTATTATTTTCCATCAAATAATCTAAACAATGGAGACTGGGGTGTGTGGTTACACTACAAGATTAATTAATTAGAAATGAGCAACAGGCATGAAATCATACATGAACACCTTCTGAGGTAACAGAAGAAGTTATAGAGTAGAGGTTTATGTGTGAAAATATGAAGCATTTGTTGCTGGTTCATAATTGGATTTGTGCAGACTGTACAAATGCACATGCCTGGCACAAATTTGCTAATTCATTGCGTATAACTAATTCTGGATTCAGATTCACATAACCTAAGTAAGAAATTACTAAAGTAGGGTCCAATCATCAGTCCTTTCTTATGTCATGTAGATGTGTTTTCCAGAATTTATTATATTTTTCCATAATTATTTATTTGTTTGCAATTATTGCCTTATTTAGCACTTTCAATTTTGTTAGGTCGCACCTGGACAGTGTAACTTCCCTCCGTTGCTGCCCGCTTAAAGCGAACACCTTGCTGGTGGGCCACCATGAAGAGTTCCGCCAACCTCTCCTCCATCAGACTAGCAAAACTATAGTACTGTCCTTCCAGAGAGGAGTTTTCCACATCCTGAATCACTGCGGAGACGTGGAGAGAGGTTAAAGTCCACTATTTAGCAGAGTTTAGCTCCAACTCTATCAAACACACATGAACAAGCTAATCAAGGTCTTTAGGATAACTACAATATTACAGGCAGGTGAATTTGCTTGGAGTTCAAATCTACAGGATGATAAACCACAAGGACCAGAGCTACCGCTGAACCACTGCAGTCTTGCGCACACTAATTACTTCTCAGTGATGTAGAACTTTGTCAATATCAGGGGAAGTCCAGAGAAACCACAAAAAGTTCCTGAGAACTAGCATTACTAAAAAAGACGCTCAAATCTGTATTAACTATGAATAATTAGACAGTATAATTGGTTCAATTAAACTGGGACAGTACAGAATATCTATGTATTTGATGTGTTTATAATGGGGCTGGTAAGCGATTCAAATTTTTTATCTAATTAATTGCATTATGTGGTGATTAATTTAATTAATCACACATCAAATTTGGAGAAATTCCTCTGAAAAGATCATTTAAAGGATCAAACAGATTACAAAAAGTAGGTTCAGCAAGAAATATTTTGTTTGATAAAATGTGAGTAAGTGATGACAGAATTGTTATTTTTCATTCAGTCATTTATTCATTCGTTTGATTCGTTCAAATGCCTGATTTATTAAGGAGTGAAGTAAAGGGTTCTTTATGAATAGTTCATTTAATTATGAATCTTGTTCGACTTGAAGCGGGTCATCACCATCAGATGGATCGGTGTGTGACATCAAAGTACCGCAACTATCAAATCCAATGCCACTATGGTCAATGGTTCAACATGCCAAATGGTTCACCAGATTCGTTCAAAACATGGATAAAGAAATGAAATGCCGCAGTGGGTTGCTCAGGGATGAACAGTTCTGATTTGTTTTATTTTTTAGTTGACAAATTGAGCAAAAAAGACAACATTGTGTCTAAAACAATATTAACTTCTTAATGAACTTTTGCATAAGATGAGTATCACATTTGTACTCGTGTGATATTGCACTTAGCCTACATCTCATGTGATATTTCTTAAATATGTGATGTAAATATGAGACAAAATAGAGGGCATTTTGCCCATATCTTGAATTTTAGGGACATTTTCTAGGCTCCATCACACAGTAAGTTGTTGCCGGGTCTCATATTAGTCATCAGTCGACTGTATGAAATGGCAGATGATCCAAATAGGTCTGAGGCAGGGCGAGTGCATTAAATGCGTTAATAATTTTAACGCGTTATTTTTCTCCATAATTAATTAATCAATCTATTCGTTTTAAATTACCAGCCCTAGTTTATAAAGAACAGAAAGAAAAATTAATTATCTAATCTTGGCACAGAACAGCAGCATATTATTTTACAAACCGACTGGAGCAAATTGCTTAAGTATTTATCATGTGAAACACAAATGTGCGTAATATAATCACAACACAAAACATCTTTCATTATTCTGTTTATTTGTGAATTCTCGATTTAGACTTAAACTTTCCTGTCATCTAGCTTTTGGAATTGTGCGCTATTTAATTACGTGAGCTTTTAGGAATATATAAGCATATACTACAGATCTTAAAGAAAACAGACACAAAGTAAAATCCACAAAACCAATTATGATTTTAGACCACATCACTCCATTCTTCCTCAGAATGAAGCTTTTTCACTCATACGGCTACTAATGAACAACATCAATAAGACAATTACCTGTGATTATCCAAAATGGCCTGGTTACTACAGATGTGTTAAGGTTGTAGTATTCCAGAGCTGCAGAGGAAAGATAGTGAGAGGGAAGAGAAAGAAAACAAGAGAAACTTGTAGAGAGTGATACTAGATAAGAAAGCTCGTTTCCAAAGACATTGCTTTGATCCTAGGTCCAGATCTACTCTCCAGCAGAAAGTCCAGAAAGTCTAACCGCATTTCCCAAATTAAACATGTACTCAATTGCATACTGGCAGTGTGTGATTAAAGGTTTTGGAAGACATGTTATCTTCATGGTAGAATCACTAAGCGGACTGTAAAATTTCACCAGCTGTGTCTACTAATTCTACTAAGGATTAATCTGAAGAACAGTAGCCCAAGTTTTTTGACCAGTATTTCATCATTTGGTCAAAAATAATGTATGTATACGTCTCTGTGTATATATATATATATATATATATATATATATATATATATATATATATATATATATATATATAAACAGACAGAACAAAATTATAAATGCAACACTTTTGTTTTTGCCCCCATTTTTCATGAGCTGAACTCAAAGATCTAAGTCTTTTCTCTATTAACACAAAAGGCCTATTTCTCTTAAATATTGTTCACAAATCTGTCTAAATCTGTGTAGGTGAGCACTTCTCCTTTGCCGAGATAATAATTTCTATTTTATCTAATTATTTTATTTTATTTATTATTAAAAAAATGGCCCTCTAACACTAGCTCTATTCTATTTCTATCTACGTTCCATTGTTTTTATTTATTAAAAAATAACAATAATGATTGTTTCTTTGGCCCTGATTTGTAAGTCGCTTTGGATAAAAGTGTCTTCTAAATGATTAAATGAGAAGAGAAACCAAATGACCTCCTAGTCAGCATGAGCAAAACTGTGAGAATGAGTTGTGTGATATTTTCACATTACATTTGCTTGTGAAACCATGTTCTTTCCACACAAACACACATGAGCATATCTGGAATTCCCTACTGTTAATAATTATTCCCTGTAATTGGATTTGATGTGCGTGCTGTGCCCTGGCCCATGTACTGTATGCATGAACCTGTTTCTGCCTCCTGTTAACACTACAAACCAAACAGAAACCACTTCCTCTCTCTGGTAGAAAATCCTATTTTGACTGTAAAATGTTAATGATTATATATATATATATATATATTAGGGGTGGCACGGTTCGCAAAAAAAAACCAAAAAAAAAAAACGAACCATTCGGTTCATCACACCGCGGTTCAACATATGACAAAGCATCTGTAATATGGTTTGCTATAAATAACATGTAGGCCTAAAGCAAACAGGGTTAAGCTAAAATGTGTTTCTGTTGATGGATGCACATTCTGGTCTCCCAGACTTTACTACAACAGCGATAAAAAAATAAAAAAATAAATAAAAATTCCACAAAAAAACCCACCCCAGTCAAATCATTCACTATTGTTCAACGTGAATCCTGTATTCTGGATTATGAGCAGTCATTTATTCCGTCATCACCCGGGTGCTGATAGCGTGTGTGCACAGATGAGATCTGAAAAGTACATGTTAACATGTGTTTAAAATAAACTAATTTAAGCTTTATCAGTTTAAACATTTAAGAGCCAGAGGATGCAAGCTCGCGCAGTGAGAAGATTTGTACATGCGCTTATCTGGAGCACGCAAATATTAAGCTCTCTCTGAAGTATTGTGTTTAATTAGACAAATTCAGACAAGAATTATGTCAAAATGCCCATCTTGGTAAATATCCTACAGCAGACGGCTGAACGTAGGCCTACTGTATCAGTGCATTCTCTTAAAGTGACAGTATTTATATTAATCGAACAGCAACAACAAATAAATCACTCAATGCTCTTGATTGAAAAGCTTTTCTACCTTTAATAAAGAACAATCTTTAATTTATAGTCAAATATGCAATGCTGTTTTACATTTGATTACTTTATTCAATTTGTGTACCTAAAAACTTATGCTAGACCTATCTAAAAAAAAAAAAAAAATCTGAAAATTACTGTTTATTGTTTGTATCTTTACTCTATTGTATTTATTTGTGCTGTTGCTTGTAGTTGGATATAATATTTTTCTTCTTTTTTTTTATTTTTTATTACAAAGTATAGTTTTACCATAAACATATCACATACCGAACTATACCGAAACCGTGACTCTAAAACCATGAAACAAACCGAGCCGTGAAAAAGTTGAACCGTATATAGTAGGAGCAACAACCAGGTCTGGATTTTGTTTTTGTGCTTTGGTTGTGTTTGTGCATGACAGTCGTCCGTGTGGGGCTTTCATGCTATTTTCAGTTGTGTTTATGTTATTAAATTATTTTTAAGTGTTCGCCGGTTCCCACCTCCTTCCTGATCTACGAACTTTGTTACATTGAACAAAAAAATTTACCATAGTGAGTCATACTCAACTGAATTATATAACCATCTTTATTATGTATTATTTGTCAATTCTGTTTGTAGCAACACTATTGCCAAAAGGAATATAAAAGGAAATAAAAAGTCTAACAATTGCATATGTTTGTATTAGTGCTGTCAAAATTAGCGCGTTAACGCATTCGATTAATTTGAAATATTTAACGCGTTAAAAAAAAATAACGCAATTAACGCGGTTGCAGTTTTTTTTAGTTCCAGTTGTGGCCTATGTGTGTTCAACGTGCAAAGAAATAAGGATAAGACCAAGGAAGGACTTTTAGACGGAAAGTTTCAGTATTACGCCGGATTACTCTTCAGTCTGCCACAAGAAACATTACTCTTCATTCAGTCTGCCACAAGAAACAGCAACATTAAAATCATGCACTCAAATGTCATTGTTTAAAAAAAACAAAAAAACAATGACTGTAACAGTGCATAAATCAAACCTTTCTGTAACGCTAACGTTAATAAGCTTAAACGAAAATAACGAAATAATTGTGTAGCGGAGTATTTTTTGTACACAGTGCCGCGAACTGTCAATCACTCCTGTGCGCGTGCATCACTGTCCTCCTCAGCTGCAGCAACTTGCGCTCTCTCTCTTCATCAAGCTTTAAAACAAAAAGGGGACAAAAAGATCATATTGTCTTTGTGCATAGGCTATAGATTAATTAGATAAATGAATATCTAAATTTGTGCCTTGCCGTCTACGGTATTTTTTTAGAACTTAGAAAAAAGATGCTGCATCCAATGAGCAGCCAGCGGGGGCTGCAGGACGACTCAACCTCCGCAGACAGTTTTTAATGTTTATCAGACAATAACTACTCAAGATTTTGCTTTAGTATAACTCACAACGAGTTTCACACCTTCTCCGGCCACGTTGAGTTGTTGACACTTAACAGTGGGAAAAGCGACACATGCGCTAGTCACTTGTATAACTTAAGGGTGAATGGGTAATGTAGTTTCTGCTCTGGGTGGGATGAATTAGGAAGCTTGCATTGTGAAGGGCGCTCTGAAAATCGGCAGTGCAGGTAAAAGATTAAAACCTCTATTAAAACAGATTTCCACATGAGCGTACCGGTACGCTAAAAGCACGTTCTGGGCGCACGGAGAGGTGGCGGTACGCTCAAGAGCTATATTTGGAAGTGGCGGTACTGAGAAACCGGTGTGTACCGGCCCACTTAAAGCACTGGCAATGACTATACTTTGGAATTTTTTTGCAGTCCACTTAGAATTCAACATGGAAATCATTTTTGTTTTTTATTGGCATTGATTGTTTTGAAATTCAAATGGTACTTACATGCCTGTGTTTTTATTTCTGTAATAAACATGGCTTTCAAGCCAACAGTTAATTTGGAGGATATAGATGGTTTATTGCAGGTATGTTGTTTACATGAGAAAATCTGTGTTACATGTTAAACAAAAATTCCAATAAACAATCATATTTTGAATTTAAATAGTTTCTTTGTCTTGAGTTTACATTAATTATTTACATTTTACATTTACATATCCAAAAAGTTTCAGTCTTTTAATTGCGATTAATCGCGATTAATCGCGATTAATTTTAAAAAATTGTGCGATTAATTAGTTAATTTTTTTTAATCGATTGACAGCACTAGTTTGTATATGTATTTGTATACCTGAGGAATGCCAAGGAAAACTTACGCTCAGCTGTGATCAGTGGTGGGTAAAACAGGAAGTAACCGACAAGCTCTGCAGTCAGTTGGCTGAGGAGGTTACTGGCAGTTGAGCCATTGAGAGTGATACTCCCATTATGCACCACATAAATCAGAGATACAGCAGGAGAACCCATTGACTGTGATGTGCTCAGGATCTGTGAAAAAAAAAGGAATACAATTAACAGAGAAAATGAAAGAGTTATATTATATTGTGTGCAGACTGACCTTTTATCAGTTGAAAATCAACTAAATGAAATTATAAACATATATATATATATATATATATATATATATATATATATATATATATATATGAAGAGTTCAGATGCAAAAGCCTCTAAATGCCATCTGAAATTTTCATCTGAAATTAGGATTTTTATCAGGCTCCTATATTTATGTTCAGTTATTTCACTTTAATAGCCTGGAAAAGGACCTACACATTGCCATTAAAGTAAAATGACTCAACCTAAGCATAGGAGCTTGATAAAAATCCTAATTTAAGATGCAAATTTCAGATGGCATTTGGAGGCTTTTGCATCTGAACTCTTCATATATATATACACATATATATATATATATATATATATATATATATATATATATATATATATATATATATATATATATATATATATATATATATATACTAATTTGACATACAAAAGTTATGGAGGTTAATAAAGGTAATTAAAAGATAAGGCCCTTCCACCTGTACAGTGAGACCGCTGTGAGAGTTCATCACTATGGCCTCTGCCTCAGCAAAAGCATTCTCCAGTCTCTGCTCCATCATCTGAGAAAATCTGCAGGACCTGAGGTCATCTCCTGGTCCTACAAACCTCAGAACTACACACAGAAACATGAAGATATACACATAAAGGAAACCATATGAAAATTATTGCTGAACATATTCTATTATCTCTGAACTTTCTCTAATCAGTACGATTCTCAGAAGTACTATATTTTATTATTGCTGAATGTCTGACTCTGATTCAAGAGATAAGTAAACAACATCATTTGAGCAAAACTGCTGTTGTACTAATATCAATACAGATGTGAATCAGATGTGAATAACATTTCAGTATAAGGTACAAGTTGTTAACATTAGCTAACCACATCCGCTAACATGAACTGCCAGTGAGAATATTTTTTAAAGCATTCATTAATATTAGTTATATATTAATTTCAACACAAACTGTTTTTAATTTTTCAAAATTGTTTAAGGCCAAGTCCTATTGCCAATTATTATTGTTGTTGTTATTATTAGTATGTATTTATTTATTTAGTTTAAGCAATGTATAATATTAAAATGGTACATGAATAAGATCAAGATGTATATTTGCTCTATTGCATGCAATATAGTCTTAAAAAAAAAGTTGTATCTATTTGAAATTAGAGGTAGCCACTTCAATTTAATTAAAAGCCAAGCAAATATAATAACACGAAAATACAATATTATAATCAAAAGTTCAAATTGTTAATCTTATTTATTGCAGTTGTTACCAAACTCGGTTCTGGAGGGCTGGTGTCCTGCAGAGTTTAGCTCCAACTTGCCCTTAACACACCTGTCTGGAAATTTTAAGTATACCTAGTAAGACCTTGTTTAGCTGGTTCAGGTGTGTTTTGATTAGAGTTTGAGCTAAACTCTGCAAGAGTCTAGTGACCCCTGATTTAGTGGAATAGAGTTTTTTTTTATTTTTACCTAATATTAACAACAATTAATAAATGCCAGGGCTGGGCAAGTTAAGACATCATTATAGAGTTAATGCATTTAATTGACATTTATTTTATCGTGCGTTAACGCAGTTTTTTATTATTATGAAATTCCGTTGCTCACTGGCTGTGAATACACATACAGACAAATCATGGGTCAAATGAGGGGATGCTCCTGATCAAATTATTTAGGCTAAGCATCAATATTCACAAATCAATGTTCACTGTTATTTTTAACAGAAAAGAATGCAACGAGCTCATAATCATGATTTAATACGTTGGAAATAGGAAGTGTCCGATAACAAGTGAAGACAGCAGAGAAGCGCTCTCCTTCATCACAGTGGATTGAATCATTTTGTTAACTTTGTGGTTTATTATTTTGAGTCGTATAGGACACGGTAACACACGTCCCTCTTACAATATATTGCTTTACAGATCTATTGCTTTTGCCACTCAGAAATATTCATGTTATCATGCAGCACGTATCAGAAGATCTGCACTCTGGCGTGGTTAACGCTCACACTCACTGATCTATATATAACTGAACCACGCTCTTACCCACCTCTTCCCATCGAGGCTTTGGGGATCAAATGCGCTCTGGCCAGTTAAGATTGCCTAGCATGAACACACACACCCTAATTATCCTCCTGCATCCCACACACACGAGTCCCTACCCACACATCAAGTGTTGTCCTACGCAGCACTCTGCTGCAATGGGTCCCGTGATCTTGCAGGTCTCTAATAGAAAGGTGCCTGTTATAATGTTATAGTGTTTGTAAACCAAATGTTATTACACTTTTGTTCATATACCATTAGGCCTTAAATGAAAAAAGTGCACAATACACCCCTTTGAATGCATTATTAGTTATTACAATTATTATTGTGCATAACAATGGGATTAATTGCAATTAATTGCAGACAATAATGTGAATTATAATTGCCCAGCACTAATAAAACATTTAATAAATGTGTTAATCATTGTTAATTAATGCATTAAGTAATGTTAACTAATTGACGTCATTTTAATGCATTTGTCACAGAGTGCACATGTCCTTCCTCATCACAGTATTTAAGCCATCATTCTACACCTTCACATTGTCTGGTTTTGTTGTTCACTACATGTCAACCTACCTGGATCTTTACCTGTGATCCTTACCTGCCATCGTCCATCTTCAGTCTTCCTCTGTCTGCTCACTCTGTGGAAGATCCACGCCAACCTGCAAAGAGAAACCGTTAATTCAGCTAAGTGGCACTTCTTTCAAGATCATCTACTTACCACCAGCCATCACGCGCTCTCTTACCTCAGTTGTGTTAATAAATCTTTGTTAAGTGGAAGTTTCCGGTGTTGTCTCCTTCTGTTGTGCTAATAGAAGCCCAGACCAACATTCAGCACCTCACAGGAGCATGCAATGACCAAAATCTGGATCCTTTCACCGAACTTGCTGAAGCACTCTGTTATTCATTACTCCTTCCGACATCCATTTCTTCACTATCTGCCTGTGCCAGTCCCATGCCCCCTCCTCACTGGTTCTCAAAAGTTTCAAACTCATCCCTCTGAAGGGACTACTCACCGCCTTTGAGAACTCTGAGCTCCTCTTTCAGCATGTGTTTAGACACTTTGGGCTATATGAAGATATTGTCTCAGATCGTGGACAACAATATAATTCCAGAGAGTGGCAATCATTATTCCAACACCTGGGAATCTCTGTGAGTTTGTCATCAGGATATCACCCACAAACCAACGGCCAGGAGATCGGGAGATACCTGTGGTCCTACTGCCACAACACAGCACAGCTGGAGAACTACCTTCCATGGGCCAAGGATGTACAGAACACCCTGCATCAGTACACCAAAGGACTAACACCATAACTGATTTCCAACCACCCCTGTTTACCTGGTCAGGAGAGCCATCAGATATTCCAGCTGTGTACCACTGATTCCAAGAAAGCGAGAGCTCACGTCCATCTGCAAAGGACAGTTCGGAGAGAAAAGAGCAAAGTCTACACCCGCCATTCCACTGCCTACCAGTACTATCTGGAAAAGAAGGTCTGGCTCTCGAACAAGGGACATTTGTCTTCGACTGCCCTGTTCCTGCTTTATAGGTCCCTTCACCATCTTAAGGCAGATCAATGAAGTCACTTACCAATTTGACTTACCTTCACATTACTATATTGCACCAACCTCTCATGCATTCCTTCTCGAACCCTTCACTAACCCTCTGGTCTCTCCTTCCACAAGATCTGGCATTCCTGACATGCCACCTCCTCCTCTAGAGGTCGTCGATGATCAACTCTTCTAATGAGTCAACACAATCCTGGACACCTACTGGTGAGGCAGCTGCCTCAAATACTTGGTGGATTGGGAAGGATATGGTCCTGAAAAGAGATCCTGTGTAGATGGCTATGATATACTAGACCCAGCTTTGCTGTCCGTCATCCTGCAAAGAGAAACTCAGTTAATCTTAATTTCTTTCAAGATCATCTACTTACCATCAGCCATCCCCTGCTCTCTTACGTCAGCTGTGTTACAGTTTTTTCTCAGTTGCTTTGGTGCATTTCTCAGAAGTGAACTTCTCATAACGATTGTTTAACCTCCACATCATCTAGTCACTTGTGCACAACCAAAAAAAAGGAGTTTATCATTCTTTTGAACAAGTTGTGATTGTATTGGTACATTCATACAAACGATTATGTATATTTGTCTGCAGTTTCCTACATTATCAGTTTCTAATGTCATGTTGTTCAAAATGTAATGTATAATTATTTGTGCAACAATCTTACACACCAAAATATCTAGTCATTAGTATATAAGTTGTTAAATGCAAAATGGTTGCTCTAGCTGTCAAGCATATTTTCTAAACATTTCTATTACACTTTTGTAAATTTGTGAATCTTGATTCTTGACTCACTAAAGAAGAGAATGTACATCAGAACCTTCAATTGGAAAGCATATATAGACAGAGGACAACACAAGTGTTACAAATTCTGGATATGGATATTTCTTCCCCGTTGGCCTGGTAAATCAACAGTAACTCTGTTGCCTATGACATTTCAACCATGTCTTCTGCTTTTGGTCAGGTTGAAGCCAGCCTCTTCCACATATACTGTATGAAGTTGTGAGATGGTTTACTTGATTCCAATCCCATGTTGCATTGCAAGGTAAGGAATGTGTTGTGATTTAGATGAGAATCTGTGGGCTGACAGACTGGCACATCAGAAGATGGAGACAGACTGCGATACAATTCCATACAGTGCTGCATATAAAAGCAAAGTTCTGGTGTTTCCCGTGTTTGCCTTTCTAATTTTGTATCTTCAGCTTTGCGCCCATTTTTCTTTTTCTTTTCTCTATCACAATGACATATATATATATATATATATATATATTATAACATCTAAAATTTTTCTTGGTTGCTTTGGTGCATTTCTCAGATCAGAAGTGAAATTCTCAAAACTACTTTGTCCAACCTCCACATCATATAGTCAATTGTGCACATCATAAAATCAGTTTCTCATTATTTTGAACAAGGTGCGATTGCTTTGGTACATCCATGCAATCGATTGTGTACATTTTTCTGCATATTTCTATATTATCAGTTGCTAATTTCATGTTGCTGAAAAATGTATTATACAGTTATCTGTGCAAAAGTCTCACTCCCCAAACATCTAGGCATTAGTTCATTCATTGTATAAGTCATTAAATGCAAAATTGTTGAACTAGTTGTTATAAACTGTCAAGCACATTTTCTACTCATTTCTATTATATTTGTAAAATTGCCATGAATTTTGCAGGTGAATCTTGACTTTCACTAATGAAGAGAATGTAGATCAGTTAATGATAAACCAGTTATATGAAATTGCTCAAAGGTGCATCTCATAAAACTTCAGTTGAAAAGCATATATAGACAGAGGACATCACCCCTTAGACAGAAATCTGCTTTGCATGCAGCACTGTATGAGGAATTGTAGTGCGACTGTCTACACCTCATTATGTGCCAGTCATTCGGCCCACAGATTCTCATCTACATCACAACTAATATTTTCCCTTGCAATGCAAACTGGAACTGGAGTCAAGTGAACTCTCTCACAACTGCACATATGTCAATGAGGCAGGCTTCAACTTCAAAAAGCCACCCAAAAAGCAGAAGGTGTGGTCGAAATGTCATAGAGCAACTAATTTAACAGGCCAATGGCGAGGAAATATCCATTGTCAGAATTT